>NC_044500.1:8603040-8640540 GCF_902362185.1 Chanos chanos | reverse complement strand
GTAAATGTACGTGCGATTTCTGAACCACGTGATGAAGTACGTGTAAGGGATTACAGGTTGAGTTAATCAATTCAAGGTTTTATTTAGCACGTTTAAGAATGACGCCTTTTTTGAGAGAGGCATTGGGATTGGGTTGCAGGATTCTCAGATAAGATTCCTTCAACTGCATCAAACTATAATATCCTGTTTTATTTTGTTATTTTTTACCTTGTGGCAGTTAGTCATCAAAAAGAGGCCAAAGAATTGCACTTTGGTTCATTGTCTTGGTACACCATGAGATTTTAGGACACCTGGGTACGCTTTTCATCTCTCTCCTGTACCTTCTCATAAAAGTCGGTATTGTACCGGCTGAAGTAAATCTTCCCAACATGTACTGTTACTCAGTTACTGAGACTTTTAAAATAGCTATTGAGTCTTCAAGGGTCCTTGGAATACCAAACTTTGACCTGAGTGGTATGTGACGGGGGGCACACACGTAGCCACCCCCCCCCCAACCCCCCCGCCGAGAGAGGGACGAGAGAACGAGGGAACGAATCTCGTTCTGTCACAGTGAGCGGGGTTTCCTGTTTCAGACCAAAGGTTGTAATGTCACTATGCCATCGGCAAGAGATATAAGAGGAAACTCCCCTTTTAAACGACGGTCTACAACGTTAGATAGGAATGTCGCTGGTAATTTGTCACAATGGTGTCGGACAAATGTGGATCTTTGGACAGCTCATGCGGAGTGACTCCGAGCGGTGTTAAATGCAGCAGTGTCAAAATTAACTCAGAGAGAGAGAGAGAGAGTTCATTTAACTCTCTCAGTGTGGATTTAACGCTGGTGAATATATTGTGAGAATCAACGTGGTGACTTTATAAAATGTGTTGTGATTGGCTGTTGTTGTGTGTTTTGCCAGTTCCTGTTGCTGATGTACCTGGTGACTTACGTTGGAGACCTGTGCAATGGCCTTACCCTGCTGATCATTGGTAAAGTCCTGATGACCTATTTACTCCTGCCAGGGCAAAAGAGACTGTGAATAGAAGAAAAGAAATTGTGAAAAAGATGTGTTGAATGTTAATCTCGGCAGTCTCTCTCTTTTTTTAAAAAAAACAAACAAACAGTCAAATTCAAATCAAGTGGCAGTTCTATTGTACATGCTAGTTCTAAATGAATAATGAAGACCTCTTTGAGAATTAATAACATCCATGAATATTCATTTTGATTGTTGGTCTTTGAGTTGTTATGGTAACAGCGTTGCATTGACGGGACTCAGCTGATAGATCTGTGTATTTTTTTTTTCATGTTATTGCTAAAACAGGTGCTAATCTGTCTGTCTGTCTCTCTCTCTCCCTGTCTCACTTCCTCACCTGCCTCATCCTCTCCAGGTGTGATTGCTGTGTTCTCTGTCCCCCTGTTCTACAGACAGCACCAGGTAAAAAAGGCACATCCATCTCCCACAAAAACACATATGCAAGCATGCACACACACACACACGACATATATACGTTTATACTGACTATGAGGAGACATCACACATCACACATAGTACCTAGAAATGTTTGAAAAGACACAATATTCACCTTTATAGTGTAGACATAAATAAAAGATGAAACACACACACACGCATTTATATATGTGTGTGTGTGTGTGTGTGTGTGTTTGGGTGTGTATGTTTTTTAAATTACCATGGGCTGTAAATTGACTAAACCTCTAAACTTTGTTTAATATGTTAAAACCACACAAGAGGAGATTATGGGAGAGGGATTAGTGGTGGAAACAGTAGCGTTTTGTGTGTTTGAGTAACTGCAGGCTGTGTAAACTTCTGTGGTTTCTGCAGGCTAAAGTGGATGGCCTCTTCGACGCAGTACATGCCCATGTTGACAATATCAAAGACATGTGAGTATGGCGCCTCCATGTGGCCGAACTGTGGAACACTCTTACAATGACTTTTTAACATCACCTGTGCATGTGTTCTGTTTCTGTGTTGATACTGAATGTGAAGATACTGTGAGTTTTTTTGTTTGTTTGTTTGTTTTTTTGACAATGATAAAAAAAAGATCCAATAATATAAAATTCTGTGAAGCTAGCATGAGCTCCTTTTTTCCGCTCATTGTCACAATATCATAAATACTGTTCACACACACACACACACACACACACACACACACATACACATAGACTCTAACTTGTATTCTAATTGGTCCACAGTCTGCACCGACTGGCCCAAGGAGGCGGACCTCCGGCTGACCCCACCCCTGGTGGAGCCAAACCCAAAACCCACTGAAGAATCATTAAGGTGGAATCAGAGAGAAGAGGGGAGGTGCCATAGACTGTCACTCAGATGTCTTAATGAACAGTCTGTGGTTAGGGTCCCAGTTTCACCAGCGTGGAAGGAGGGGCCGTTAACAACGGGAGGGCTTTAGGGAGGGAATAATGAGGTATGGGCGGGGCCACAGAGGATTCAGGTTAGAGGTCAGAGAGTACGGATATCAAAGAACTTAAAGGTTGAGCGTTTCATCCTTGGCTCCAGATTCATTTTGGTATTTAGAAGAGTCAAGCTGGTTTATATGGTAACTTAGCTGGTCAGGTGCTGTTGTATTTCTTGAAAACAACAGAAAAAAAAGAAAACTCCTAATAGAATTACTCGTGGGCTTCTGCAAGTCTTCAGGATCAGAGGAAATGGACGACTTCAATGAAGTAACAGCTCTGAAAATTCATGTACCAGGACTTTTTCTTTGTCCAGAATGTTGGTCTGCACTAAAAGAAGAACCAAAATCACGTAGCCCTGGACCAGATCCAGCATTCACATCATAAAGTAGAATTAGAGTGTGTGCGTGTGTGTGCGTGCGTGTGTGTGTGTGCATGTGTGCGTGTGTGTGTATGTGTGTGTGTGGGGTGTATGTGTATGTGTTTGAGGGAGTGTCTAAAATGTGTGTGTGTGTGTGTGGGGTGTGTGTATATGTGTGTGAGGGAGTGTCTAAGAGTGTGTGTGTGTATGTGTGTGTGTGTGTGTGTGTGTGTGAGTTGTTATGTACGGACTTGCAGCTCGCTGACCCTGTGACTATACCTGAGCTCTATTAAAACCACATTGCAATTTTCTTTTCAAGTATCCTGTTTCCATGGCGATTTTTTTTCAATGCCAGATGTCCCCGCACAGGACGCGCATATCCCAACACAGTGTGAAATACTGCATGTGTGTTTCCTCCTTTTGACATTTAAATACAGCATAAATCACCGCTCTACAATTACAGGGGGAGGTTTACGCCCAGTCATCAATCACTGATCATTAAATTGGATCCAAACTGTGAAACATTAACTGATAGAATGATAGAGTTAACACTGCTCTTGAAAATATGAAAATCATCAAATATATGTGCCTCTTAACATTTCTACCGTACATTGTTATAGAAAAATACTGCCAAAAATACTGGATGTCCTCCCTCTAAACACGGTTTACAAAACTCTTAAAAAATGTCCCAGAAAACAGTTTCTGCTAATTCCCCCTTGTTTCCATTCGTGGTAAAATACAGGCCAGTTTGACTTCACATCTTCAGTTAATAAGTTTATTTTTTTACAACCCATTTCCCAGACGTCATGGAGAGTGTTACTTTGAAGAGACTGCCAAAGAATCTCTGCAGATTGCGCACATCCCAGTGTCCAGAATAAACTGTTACGAATTACTTTGTTCTTAAAGTTGGAATATTAAGAGTGAATCTTCATGTCTGTTATTTTTTTATTGTTTTGGGCAAAACACTCACCTCAGCACACACTGAGGAATAGCACTGTCTTTATTTTGTTGTTTCTTGCTTGATGTTAAATTGGTTTTTATCCCGTGAAAAAATACAGAGAATCCCACTAGAATGAAAAGATTTGCATACCCAGCCATACATTAATAAACACCACATGGACATGTGACAAGTCTAATTCAGTTCCATAATATCACAAAGTTTTACAAGGATTTTCTAGTGGTGGGAAGCAATTGCAGTTCAATACACCTTATTGTCTTGCTTCCTCCATTACTGGTAACATAAGCGTGTTTACAGCCTCAAAGGGCCATCGCTCTGAACAATCAATCACACAGTAGGTGCCTCCCCAACAACAGCCAATCAGAACACAGTTTGGTTTATGACCTCATAATATCTTGTAGCTGGTTTAAACTCTTCTAGGTCTTATTGTTAGGGCCTGCCTGTAGCTTTTTTAAAAGTATAAAAATATACACAAGATAATGCAGATGTTTGTGTATCCATGACAATACCTGCTGTTAGTCTGTGCCTATAACCCATGTCACATGTTAAATGCAAGTTTTTTCCCTGTCTTGCTTTAATACTGTGCACAAACATATTTGAATATGAGAACACATATTCCATATTGAGAAATAGCCATTTAGTGGGACTGCTTGGATAACACAGGCGTAATGACACAGTCACCTGCTAAGAAATGACTGAGATTTCTTATCACTTCATCTACATGGTTCAAGAGCCCCCACTGTTTAGGAACGCTTATATTAATTAAGTAGAAATGACATGTTTCTAATAAAAAAACAACAACAACAACAAAAAAAAACCTTAGCTCACAGTTTTAAGCAAACGTGAGATGGCTCTGATTCATTTTTGCTGAAGCAGTAAGACAAACACCTCAGAAATGTCATTCGGTATTGCCAAAAGTCATTTGGTATTGCCAAATGTCATTCGGTATTGCCAAAAGTTTGATTAAGCTTCTCTTGGGATCATCCCCCTCATTTTGACTGTAACTGGGGAAAAGCATTATTGAGGTGCTGGCCAAGAACATTTATTATTGCACATCATTACAACGCATTACAACATGTATCTGAAATGTCAAGTGATTTCTTGAATTATTCTCAGAGACAAATGAGAAAAGTATTGCCATGTGTCAGGATTCTTAATTAAATGGTATTATTTCATCCTTTGCATTCGTGATGAGCAAAAAAGAGATCCCTATCTTGAAGATTGCAATAATATAAAATGCTATAACAATAAAAATAATTTTAACAAGTTTTAGTATATTTGTTTGACTGTTTAATTATACTGCAGTAGCATGTTATCAAAAGGTACACGTTTATCGTGAATGATACATATTTTCGTTCTTGAAATATTAATTATGATAGATCTTTTGCTTTTGTTTTCCATGCTTATCCTTGTGGTGAGAGACGCCACAGTTTCTTGGAGTATTGACCACAAGGTGTCGCCAATATCTACCGTCATATCTAAACTCACCCATGCTGGGTCCAGTGCCTCTGTTCCAGTGTAACTACATAAATATCTGATGTTTTTATGTATTGACCTGACAGTCAAGTCAGTATCTAGGAAGATGACACTTTGATTATATTCACGCTAGCTTAGCTCCGAGGTTTTATTTATTTATCTATTTCGAAATGAGTAATCCTTTGTGTGTGTCTGTGTGTGTGAGTACATGTGAGTCAGTTTGTCTGAGTCTGTGTGTGTACACATACAATCTATTATAACAGAGCAAACGTAAACATGGTTATTGTTCTTGCTGTTTTTCAACTTTTTTTTTTCTCTCAGCGCTTACTTGTCAAACTCCAATATTCCATGCCAATAACGCACTAGTGAGAACAGAGGGGATGCCCCTGCAATATCATACGCGGCTCTTTTCAAAAGCTTGCGATTGTAGGGGAGGGGATAGTCAAATGAGGCCCGAGCTTAAGATGCCTCTCCCAGCTCAAACGCCACTACTCCTCCGCTTTCTCTGTGTTAAAGTATAGACCACAGTGGTTTCAATTTTAGAAAAAAAAATCGCGTGGAATATCCACTCCCTGCAAACTGCTCCTGCGCGTTTTGTTCGTGCGGACCGATTTTTTTTTCTACAGTTTTTGATCCATGACGGCGGTTTGGTTTACTAGTGGTTTTTAGTAATCAGAAGTTACGCGGCAGTCGGAATATTTCTTATTAATGGTTTTAACGCGACCCACTCCTTTGGGAGTGTGCAAAAGACAACCAACGTCCGTACTGAGTGCAACTTCAAACGCAAATGGATTGTAATAAGCCTGCCTTGATGGCACCTCCAGTACCGCCACACAAACCGAAACCCACCCGGGCATCCGACTCACACGAGCGGCTGCTGAAGTGTGTACTCCTTGGGGACGGCGCGGTGGGGAAAACCAGTCTCGTTGTCAGCTACACAACGAATGGATATCCAACGAAATATGTCCCTACCGCTTTTGATGACTTCTCTGGTAAGAGCGCTTGACTTTTTAGAACGACTCATTTTGACCTTTAATTGACAGTATACGGAATGAAAGTCGGAGTAGTTTCTCCAGCAATGACCATATTCGGAAACTAATCTAAACTGTTTAGATTATTTTCTTCTGTATACCGGAGACAGCCTCCGTCTTGAAACAGGCTGATTTAAACGACAGTCACCCGAAGCAGACAGAAAAATCTCTTCCTTTCACACCCGGGTAACTAAAACGCATCACAGAAAATTATAGTGTTAAGATTAAGAGGCCACCTTCGACAGCTGTGGAAAGAAGTATCAGAATTATGTCATTGGAAAAGACATTGAATGACGCTCCCGCCTACTGGAGTAGCGACGATAATGCAATGCAAACAAATGCTTTTCAGGCACTCTGCCCTATTTTCATTTACAGATAGATAAAATAAAACAAAATGAAATAAAATAATAATAATACCAGTAACAAAATCTCTCAACGCACATCACGTTCTGGCTCAGATGATTCCTGTGTGAAAACAATATCCCCCAGAATCGTGACCTTTTTTTTTTTTAATCTATCCGAAGTCTTAAAACAGTCGTGCTTCGCTCTATGGAACCCCCTAACACTCACAAGCGTGTCTTTGTGCTTGTAGTCTGCTCTGTGCAAATACGCTTGACCTGAAATCTGTAGCATAAACCCCAAAAGGCCCCACCTGTTGCAAAACTTCTGGGGAGGGATTGTCTTACTTCCTTGTGACACTGTTATTTTTCCATAGGGATTGTGCGGCTGCTGCGAGAGCCCCTATGATGTCATAGTTTGGCCGCTGGAATATGATCCCGCTTCTGAACTCCCATTTCTGAGCAGTTATGTAATTCTACAGGTGGCAGTTTTTTGGAGAAAGGGGGCAAAATCAAAGAAGGATCATATGACATGGATTTGAACTCAGTTACTCAGTGGGAAAGACATAGTAAACCAATGACAAGTCCCCAGAAATCCCTCCACACAGTGTTTCCACTGAGTTTCACAATGCATTGAACTGGTTTTAACCTGGTGCAAGAATTTTTTTTTTATATAACTTGTGATACCCGTATGACGATGAATCAACTCGAAATATTATATCAAAGCTTACGGACAATCCTTTACATTTTCAGGAGATTAATCCTTCATATTCCTCTTAAAGATAACATGCACACACATTAATTACAGTGTTTTAGAACGCACTGAACGTGAATGTGATGATTCTGGTACAGTTGAAAAGGTCCTTTTTTTTTTTTTTTTTTGCCTCAGTGTGGTCGTCTTTGATCTGCGTAGATGTGTGTGGGTTGGTTTGTTTGGAGTGTCAGGTGGAACAGCAAAGGCAGGTGTGACTGCTGCCGTGAGTGAGTGAGCGCTAATGTAGGCCGCAAGCATGACTCACCCTTTTCTCTCTCTCTCTCTCTCTCTCTCTCTGTCTCCCCCTTTGTTTTTCCCCCCTCAGCGGTGGTACAAGTGGATGGACACCCCGTGAGGCTGCAGCTGTGTGACACTGCTGGACAGGTGAGAAAATAGACTATATACACACCACTGCATATACCACCATATACACCACTATAAACACCACTCTGGAGTTTTAGACGGGTACAGATCTCACTATGAACAAGACACACAACTACACACACACACACACACACACACACACACACACACACACACTTTCCCTTTGTTGCAAAGCCTCCTACTTCCTAATCAAACTCAAACACGTCCTCGGGGCTCAGGGGGGAAAAAAAGGCCGCGACAGGGACTGTCTGTGAACGCGTCCGTTTTGCAAGGCCACCGTGCTTGACGTCTCTCTCTCTCTCTCTCTCTCTCTCTCTCTCTCTCTCTCTCTCCCTCTCTCTCTCCCTCTCTCTCTCTCTCTCTCTCTCTCTCTCTCTCCCTCTCTCTCTCTCTCTCTCTCTCTCTCTCTCTCTCTCTCCCTCTCTCTCTCTCTCTCTCTCTCTCTCTCTCTCTCTCTCTCTCCAGAGACTTTTCTTTTGTCCAGAGCTGTCCTCCTCCAACCCTTTTACCTTGAACACACAAACCCCCACAGAATCTCACATATCTAATTAGGCAAGCCCTTTTTTGAATCTGAAGTGAGAGTGCAGGCGTCTGTGACGTAACGGTGCTGAGGGACAGATGAAAGGGGCTGAATGAAGGTAAATGAAGGGGCGAGAGGGCCGATTGAGAGGCATCGACCCAGTAATTAAATTAGATTGGAGGTGACGCGGTAGAGTGTGGCAACCACAGAGTGGGTGGAGAGAAAATACCAAACGAGTCTCTCTCTCTCTCTCTCTCTCTCTCTCTCTCTCTCCCGCTCTCTCTCTCTCTCTCTCTCTCTCTCGCTCCCTCTCCCTCTCTTGCTCTCTCTCTCACCATATGCCATACAGGCTTAAACAGAGGACTGTGTAACCGCGATTTGTACCTTGAAGCAAAGAGTGTCAAGCCAAGCTTTTGGAGCACTGTTTGTTCAAGATCCAGGGAGATTGTGAAGCAATGTCTCTCACAAGATGTCTAGTGGAAAAAAAAAAAAAAAAAACCAAACTTTTTTGTGATGCTTATTTTGACTGTGCAGAGTCCACAGTTTGACATAACACTGAAATTATTATGACTCTTGTGAATTGGAAACTTCTCAGTCCCAACACAATGTCCAAATACCAGCCCACTGTTCTTGCTTTACTGTATAGGGTTATGAATGGGTAACTTTGCCCTCTGAGTACACAAGTCATAAATCCACTCCTACAGCCAGACATAGACAAGCTGGGGCAAACCTCCACAGATAAGACCTTTCGCTCTGTAGGGTAGATATCTACACTTTCATATGTATTTTCACAGAGTAGAGGAGGCGGCTGCTTTGGGCTAAGAAAAGAAAAAGAACAATCGTTGGCAATTGTTGAGTCTCTCATTTCAGTGAATTAAGACTGGTAGATTTTTTTTTTTTTTTTGTCTTGTGGGTTTTTCAGTCGAAGTTTTATTTATTTATTTATTTAAGAGACTCAAAAGATATAAATCAGACTTAAAAACAAGAAGTTGTTGACAGAAAATTAAGTCATGTTAAGCACAGTGTAAACTCGGAGAGAGAGAGAGAGAAAAAAAATGAAGCTTCAGGAAACCAAACTATAAATTGATTTAATAATGACATTCCAGGGGACACTGACTTTCAAAATCTTTAATTTTGTCTCTGAATTTTTGAGCACTTCAATTTTTGAAGATTTTTTTTTTTTTTTTTTTACCGAGCTTCTGGTTTAATTTTGTCTACCAGTTTTCAAACATACCTTTGGTAGTGGAAGAATCTCCTTTCCTGCACGAAATGGAAAGGGTTAAGGGTGCTTGTCTGTGCCAGGTTTAATCTGTGTTCTCAAGGATTTGGGAGGCCCCGCACTCCAAAGCTTTTTAGATCCATAGAGTTCATTTACTCGATTTGTATAGTTTAAAGGCTAAGGGCAGGGTGTGCCTTTGTAAAAACTGACAGCTCGTTTTTGGCTGGATTATCAAAAACAGCAAGCTCCCCCAGTTACCAGCGAGATATGACATATTCCTGGTATAGATCCGACCCACAAAGTTTTAATTCCTTTATTTATTAATTTCGGCAAATTATTAAACACCCCTGCAAGCGGTAAAAGGATTTTATTACTGAGAACAGTATTTGGAATTCTTGTGTGGATTTTGAAACAGGCTTAAAAAGGTTCAAATTTCCTATGAGTCTGCAGGTTACTTTTATAAGGACTAAATTCCAAAGCGCTCATTCTTTTTTTCTTAAACTGTAAGACTGAAAGAATAAGAACTGTCAGTGGATACAGCCTAAGCTGTGTCTACATCAGACGACACATCAGTGTTTTGTCTTGTTTGGTGTGTTTTCTCACTCTCCTGGTTTTTTTCTCCCTGTCTCTCTCTCTCTCTCTCTCTCTCTCTCTCTCAGGACGAGTTTGATAAGTTGAGGCATTTCTGCTACTCCCGCACCGACGTCCTTCTGCTTTGCTTTAGCGTTGTGAGCCCCGCGTCTTTCCAGAACGTCTGGGAGAAGTGGGTGCCCGAAATTCGCCGACGATGCCCCCTCACGCCCGTCCTCCTCGTCGGCACCCAGTGCGACCTACGCCAAGACGTCAAAGTCCTGATCGAGCTCGCCCGTCGTCGCGAGAGACCCGTTCCCGAGGAGGACGCCCGAGCCCTGGCGGACAAAATCGGCGCCGTCGCGTACGTGGAGTGCTCGGCTCTGACCCAGAAGAACCTGAAAGATGTGTTCGACGCCGCCATCTCCGTGGGCCTGAGGCACTCTGACAGACGGGCCCGTAGAGAACGAAAGGTCCGAAGTACCGCGGACAAGGTAAAAATGCTCTCCAAGTCATGGTGGAAGAAATACGTTTGCATACAGTAAGTCTGCCCCTGGAGAAAAGGGACTTGAATGTACTGTGGAGGCGCTAACCAAGTTCCCCAAAGACTCTTGACTTGTCGAGTGGACTCTGTGTTCTTCAAGGAGACAATGTGTGACTGATAAGAACCCTTTCAGGAGAGTGTTGCTGGACTAACTTAAAGATGGAAAGAATGTGGCTTGAGCTGAGGGAGATTCGCTCGTTGCTGAGCGAAAGATATTGACTCAGCTACGGACAGTGGCCTTTGCCTGGTCACGGTTACCGTAGCAACTCCAAACCCCAAACAGCTCTCCGACTATAGTCACGCGATCAGCGTCGTCGGTCTGTGGTGAAGAAATGTGATCTGGATCTTTGAACGGAGAGGGCGGCTTGCCAGGCAGGCAGGACTGATGGAACTGGAGAAGGCAGTTTCTCCGTTGCTGGGCTAGCATTGTCATTTAACCCAATCTCAGTTCCAGTGCTCTGTGTTGTATTTATTTTACCCTTTTACTCTGTAGATGTACTGTATGAATTTTCTTTTTCCGTGATATGCAATTGAACCATCCAGATCAATTTTCAGTGGTACTGTGTTCTTGTTTTTGCCTTCAGTCAGTCGTTGAATGGTAAAGATTGAATCTTGTGGATGTTTGAGCCAGGGGTACCAAAGTGATGGAATGTTGTCTTGCTCTGTGGGTGTTTTCTCAGCTGTTACTAATGCGGGCTATCCAGTCAATACTCTCCAAAGTGTGAGATGTTTGTTATTATCCCAAAACAATGTGCTATGATGGACAGTCGTCATGGGGACTTCCATATCAACCTGTGGTAATTTGGGGCAATTACTGTTCAGTGACGTTTAATCCTAATGTTGTGGGTTGCACTCTGTACTCTGAAGTTAATTAAATCCATTGAGTTACATTTTCCACAACCACTTATCTCAGTTTTGCACAGTGAATCTGATTGGTTAGGCTATCACTTAGTTGCCATGGTGATAAGGTAAGAGGTGAATGAACAGAGCCGTTGTACCTACGTAACCACTGAACCTTGGACAGTGGGATCTGTCACTTTTAACCCCGACGCGTTCTCTTATTATTTAAGTAACTCATCCATTTTTCAGTCGATTTGAATATGTTTCTCTTACGGAAAGAGGTGCTCTGTTTAGCCTCGGCCCATGATTGGCTTTTTTATTGTGTTCACATTGACTCATATTTTCAATTCCTCTAGTTCATCTTAGGAACAAGTAAAAAAAAAAAAAAAAAAAAAAAAATCAGAAAGAAAGATACCTGTTAGCTGTACCTCTCCTCATAGGAATACAAAATCACAAGCGTGAATAGCCAAAGAGAACACGTCAGCGTTTGCTTTCCCTTCTTCAGAGGCGTGTTAACTCTTACAGAAAAGACGCTCCGAGGATTAACCATAAACTCTCCTGTCACAGATCAAAGGGTACGGCACCTAAGAGATTTCACTAATTTTATATTGAGATGTATCGTTTTTTTTTCTGTGCCATGTCTTCATCAGGGTAAATTCTTATGTAGATTTGTACATTTCTGTAACTATATGTAAGTGTCACCCCCCCCCCCCCCAACCCACCCCCTCCCTCTCTGTCTTTGTCTCTTCATTTCCTCTCTGTGGTACTCTGTGTTTGAATCTTGTCGATTGCTCTCTCTGTCTGATTCATGGTGATCATGGAAACGGCAACCCAGAATAAATGTGAAATTTCACTGATACTGAAACTGGGCTCCAGTCATGTGTTTATGTGATCAGCCATGGGGTTTATCGGGAAAACACTCTTCACACTATGTATGTAACTATTAAAAAACACGGTCAGGGCGACAGTAACTGCAGTACTGTTATTATAATAGGAGTGTGCCTTTTTGGTGGAGTTGCAGCATGAAGGATTAGTGATATCCAAAGGATTTCCTGTTCAACATCCACAAATTACGATTTTGTTAATTAAACCCTTGTTGTATAATACTTGCGTAATGCTTTGTTGTTTTACACTTTCCCAATGCCATGCCATACTTACAAAATCAAAAGGCATGCAGATGATTCAGCTCCTTATATCTTCAAGTTGTGTGTGTGTGTGTGTGTGTGTGTTTGTTTGTGTATATATATATATATATATATATATATATATATATATACATATGTATGTATGTATGTATGTATATGTGTATATTTATGTGTGTGTGTGTATATATATACACACATATATATATATATATATATACACACACACACACACACACACACACACACACACACACATATATATAAAAGTCACTGAACAGTATATAGTCTATACATACATACATACATATACACACACACACATATATATATGGATAGATAGATAGATATATAGACATATACTTTATATATGTGTGTGTGTGTGTGTGTGTGTGTGTGTGTGTATTGTAAAAATATGCTTCAAACATGGCAGATCCAAACAGAAACAAAACCTACAGAACATAAAATCTTCTATATCTGTCCAATCACTTTATGCTAATACCCTGTAGACTCAGTAGACAATGATTATGAAACTAAAGAAGTTTGACGAGACATTTGTGATTATAGAAGTGCCTAGGCGGGTATTCCACACCATTCATTTTGAGATTTTATGTTTTGTCTAACAGAGGAGTCATGGAGAAAAAAAATTATGACAGGATAAAACACAGTTTGTACGCAGCCAACGATAATTAAGTTTTCTCCTCACAACTAAACACCAGCCTCAGTCAAACCTCAATGCACACTCTGGATAGCAAAGTCAAGAGGAAATCCTCAAACGGCTCTGAAGTTGTAAAAATACACACACACACACACACACACACACACACAAACACACACACACACACACACACACATGCACGCATGCACACACAGATTGTTGCAGACTTTCACTTCGATTAAAAGATGAAAGATCGTATCCAAGACGTCATCCAACAAGCTAAACCTTTGACTCGTGTCAAAAAAACTGTAAAATAAATTACGTGCATTAGATTTACCACGCTGAACCAAGAAAATTGACATTACCTCCAAAATTCAGTTACTTTAATCAAAAGCCTTTTATAACGAGCCAACGACAAGTTAAACCCAAATGAGAAGAAAGCGAAATATGACAGACTTGTGACTTGTGCCATATGTGAAATGTTGTGTTCAATGACCTGCTTACTTTTTATTCTCTCAAGTTCAGATGGGTTTTGAACCCATTCCATTCTTATGTAACTTCTGGGAATGTTTAGGTAATACTTGATCCCAGAACTGACTTGAAAGGGACTGCAGTAATCAGTTTTGATGACTTGAAGTCGGTGCTGGGTTTCTTTGTCTGTCTTGAGTAATTACTACCAGAATGACTGGGGCACAATGAGAAAGAGAGAGGGAGAGATCAAGAAAGAGAGAAAGAGAAAAGAGAGAGAAGAGAGGAAGAAAGAGAGAGAGGGAGGGAGAGAGAAAGAGGGAGAGAGAGAGAGAGAGAGAAATAAAGAAGGTGAAAGAAAGGACAGGATTAACATATAACAGTGTAGTAGGTTAAGGGAGTCACAGATGTGTCTGGCTGTGAACTTGTCACTGTGATGTGGACAGGATTACTTAGCCCCAGTTCAAATCTCCAGTAGTGTGATGCAACGTACACCGGCTCCTGCAGTGAAATTATTCGTTGGATTTAAGCAAGCAGCTGTGTGGTCTAGTATGGAACATTGTTAGTGACACAAATCTGGTTTCAAAGCATGTTTAAGGGGTTTTGCAGGCTTGTTGCTCTAGATAAATGAAACCTTATTACGTACACTCGGCGAGTGTTTCACAACGTCGACCTAAGCGCCACACTCAGGGTTAAGTCGCCTCTAAAGCCACGCAATGCAGTTAGACAGATCATGAGGACATCGAGGACACCGAACAATGCCTTTTATTTTCCCATCACCATGGGAACGCCGACTCTATCTTCTGACCTGCGTGCTTTTATTGCCTTGGAATAGCGTTGTAAAACCAACACAAAATCAAACTGAGCCAGTTCTCATTTAGAGGTGGGACTAATGGAGAGATGATCATGCAGTAATCTTTAATAAGTTGCACCGCGGCCTCATAAAAGCTGGAGAAGGTGGCACCTCTTGTGTTCCGTGCCAGATACAAGGCGGGTTTTGCTATTGAACGATGTGTTCTGGAGAACAGATCATAAAAAGCTGTAGGTGAATACAGCACAGCTGTCTGTGAGTCACGTCCCCCCCCCCCACCACACACACACACACACACACACACACACACACACACACACACCTCTCCCTCAAGGCTCACTCATTGTATGAACACAAATGTGAATCCTTGGGCTTGCTCAGTTTTTCCATGCATGTGGGCTTGTGCGTGTGTGTGTGTGCATGTGTGTGTGTGTGTGTGTGTGGTTTTGATATGCTTGGCCTTTTTTGTGTATCACCATTCATACTTTTATTCATGTGTTATTCTTGTCACGTGTTACCATTACTCCTTTCCTTTTTCAGTGTGTGTGTGTGTGTGTGTGTGTGTGATAGAGAGCGAGAGAGAGAGAGAGAGAGAGGGAGAATATAGGGCAGGAGAAATACGTATGTAAACACATTCGAGCTGCATTGAGTATGCTCCTATCACTTCTGTTAAGGGAAATTCAGCCCATTCAAACTGTGTTGACAGTACACTTTCATGGTGCCCTTATCTCAATAACACAAAGACTACTGTCCAGTGCAGGTTAGAAAAAGTTATAATCTCTGCACTTTGATCTCTGTGACTGTTTTTCAGAGGCTAATTGAAAGACTTGGTAAAAAAAAAAAAAAAAAAAAAAAAGATTATCTTGTACAATGATGTTGTCCACAGTACTGGAATATTATACAAAGCAATGAACTGTATCTCCATTTCGCTGTTTAAATTGTCTTTCACTGTGGTCTTCTGGGCAGTGGCAACTGTCAAGTTGTTCCACCTCATGATCTGCCAGAGTGTACAAGTGTGTATGTGTGTGTGTGTGTGTGTGTGTGTGTGTGTGTAAAAAGCCAAGATTACGTATTTAAAATGGGATTTTTAATGATATGCTTATCTGACTCACATTCCTTGCCTTGGATTTCATTTCGTTTGTGCTCTGATATCATCATCACAGCAGAGCATGTAATTGGACAGCAAGTGAGGCCAACTTGGGCCAGCTTATCTGATTGGCTAAATGAGCTTGCATTGTTCTGTCACTGTGTCACACAGTTGGTGTGGTAATCACTCTCTCTGTCTCTCTCTCTCTCTCTCTCTCTCTCTCTCTCTTTCTCTCTATCTCTCTATCTCCAACTCTAACCGCACTGTCTTTTTTTACCCTCACTTGTTTTGTTGTAGTTTCTCCCTTTACCCTGTTTGCTGGTCTTTGGATGCCTTTGATCTCCCATATGGGGACTGATAGGGGCCTCTACTCTTGCCAAACCGTGACACTGTCAAAGCTTTTCCTGTGTTTGTACATCAGATAGGCAGCTAACAAGGGGGTTTTACAGCAAGCTAAAGAGAGTGAAAGGATGTAAGAGAGAGAGAGAGGGAGAGAGAGAGGGAGAGAGAGAGAGAGAGAGAGAGAGAGGGAGAGAGAAAACAAAGAGAAACGTGGAGTCACAGTCCTCCGTATTGATCGCACAATGTCAGATTTCGATACCAACAAGCTAAACATTAGCCAAACAAACTAAACAAGCTAATCTTTCTCATGCTTCCATGCAACAGTCCTGTCCTTAAAACGTGTGTGTGTGTCTGTGTGTGTGTGTGTGTGTGTATGTGCATGCTCTCACGTGCTGTTTCACAAATCTCAGAAACGATACGCGATGAGGAAACAAGTAAAAAAAAAAAAGTGTTTGGTTCTCTTGATATCACCGTTTGTTTTTCTTGTTTGTTTCTCTTGACATTACCAGAGAAAAAAAGAGAACAGTCCATAAATCTATATTCTGCTGACCAGTTTTATTTGCCAAGGGCTGCTCTGCTACATAAGCCTTTTCCCCCTGACAGATAGTTGGATGACAACAGGATACCAGAATCCTTAAGTCTGCATAAAATCGGCATGGAGCGTCCCATACCGGTAAACCAACGCACAAATAATGCAACAGTAGTAATGTTCTTTTCAGCCTTAGACCAGTTTTTCCTGGCTGGAGTTTCTCCGAGGGATAGGAACAGATGGAAAATGGACACTGTTCTCTGACACACTTTTCTTTATGTGTAAAACTGATCTTTTTTCTTTTTTTTTTTTTTTTTGCCCCATGACCTGAGGGAAGAGACAGGGAAGTGTACGGTATAGTGCGGAGTCTGGGACTCCGTGTACTTGGCACATCGCGGGGAGAATGAGTTGAAGGAAAGGACCACGTTGTCGCAGAGGAAGAGATGGAACTTTGTGTGGGAGCCAAAAGAATGTTCAGTGTTACTGAAGTCGGAGAACGCTTCAGCTGTCGCCGTGGTATTTCTCTGTTTTGTTTGGAAGCGTCGAGACTCTTTTCTGATTGGTCGTCTGAGAGGATTTCTCACTATGCCATATTAGAGTTATCAAACACCAGCTTTGTTAGAATTCCCGTATACAAATGTTATTATTTTATTACATCATTCTCAGAGTAAAACCTGACTCATTTCTTATTTCTTGTTGAAAACACAATTTACATATAATCAAGTTGTGATGCATCAGAAGATATCACAATAGAGTGATCACTCAAACTAAAAACTCTGATAGCCTCTATCTATCTATCTATCTATCTATCTATCTATCTATCTATCTATCTATCTATCTATCTATCTATCTATCTATCTATCTATCTATCTATCTAAAATTGCATTGTGACATGGTTTGAGGCTAGTTGATAGAGATCTTTTTCCATACACATCCAATATTACCAAAAGCTCACTATGTTCTGTTAAAAAAAAATATACATAGTATCTATCAGATGTTCTAGAAGTTCTAGAACCTCTGAACAATAGATACAATGTATAATTTTTTACATGGTATCTATGTGTTGAGAGCTGCTAAGAATTTTAGCAGCAACGTCTCACGCTGTAGCGACTTACACATCTTCTCCTTCAGTCGTTCCTCTCTCGGGTACAGCCTGGCTATTCTCCTTAGAAAACGCATGGCAGTTTCTTGGCAAGTACAGGCCTGGTCACCAAGATGGAGTTTGTTACATAAGTGAGCGTCTGACCATGAATGGGTTTTCATGCTGTGTTGAGTAAGTGGCTATGCTATTCTCAGAGAGGCACTACCTGCAGAAGCTCTTCCCTGTACTTCAACACAATGATGTGGATTCCAAAAAAACAAAAACAAACAGAAAAACTTCTTTGCTGTTGTCAACTGGGTCGGCGTCAGCGTGATGGAACTTGTAATCTTTCAAAACCATCCTCTCCCTTTCTTTTCTCTCTTTTTCCCTCGTTTTTTTTCCCATTAACGTTCAGTCTTTCCATTTCTTTCTGGCAACTTATGCAACTTGGCTTCATTTTAATGATCTCCAACATCACAAACATTTTTGCGTATTTAAAACGTCAAAACTTGTATGAGATTTAATTATTGTTTTAACAGTCTAAACAAACAAAACTGTGCAGACACAACTCTTGTTTATCAAAGACAGTAAGGTGATTAAACGTGTATATGAAGTTATGGCATTTGTTACGTAAAGAGGAGCAGATTAATGAACTTCATTATTCTATCGGTTTTCACAAGAAGGATCCGGGTTTGTTTTGTGCCAGACATGAAAGGATGTGGGTTTGTTTTATTCAGTCATTCTAAGTTTCCTGTTATCTGTCCCTGAGGTCTTTTAAGAGTAATATGCCTTCAAATCCCCAAACAATGACCCTTTCTACCTCCATCTCCCCTCTTTGTTTCCTAAGCTAACAGAGATGTCACTCTGGGAGAGATCTGACTGTGCACTCCCAGTAGCCAAACCGTCCGATGTAGTAAACTCACACACAAGACTGTTTGCCCACGTAGGTCAATGGTCACAGTGAGTGGTGTGGGTGATTGATTGGTTGAAGGCCAGTGTCTCTTCAAACGGTGGTCTTTGTGTGTATTTATGTGTGTGTGTGTGTATGTAGGGCAGAGCAGGTCAGCTGTGATGTGGTATTGTATTTATGTTTATATAATCCCTCCTATGAACAGTTACAAAATCTTTTTTTTTCACACAAAGAACTCTCGTTAATACAGCTGACCAGCATCACCCCTCTCTACCAGTGTGTGTGTGTGTGTGTGTGTGTGTGTGTGTGTGTGTGTGTGTGTGTGTGTATGTGTGTGTGTGTGTGTGTTTTAAACATCTAACCACACAACACCTCAAAGTTTCACGGATGAATGCGTTGATGAGGTCCACTCCTCCGTTACCGCGGCGCTCTCGTTGCTTTTTTCAGAACTCATCGCTAATCGCCTCCACTTCACGTTTTCCTTAAACTGCGGAAGCCATTAGACTTGCTGCCCATCCCCTTCTGCTCTGACACTCAACAGCTCTCTGTGGGAGCTGACCTCCGTGCACCATTCTTCTCAGACGCCTTTGAAACCTGAGAGAGAGGATAGCTGACCTTTCACCTCCACTCTCCAACCTCCCTACGCTCGGGACCTCCCCCGCTCCCTCGGACAGGATGTGCCCTCACCGCTAACGTGGACAGAGGCACGGAGGAGTCCTTGACCAGAGACACAGTCCAGACCTCACGTCGATGCGTTCTGGGTGAAAGGGGATAGTCAGGGGTGTTGGGAGTGATGTGTTTGTGTTTGGAACGGCAGTTGTTAAACCCTTCAGATGACTTTGGGGTAATGGAGCTACAACTGCCAACTAAACAGTCAACAAGTCAAGACTTGAATTTTTTTTTTGTGTGTTTTTTTTTTTTTTTTGGGTGTACACACAATAGAATGGGAAAGATCCCAGCTTCACTTTGATGGTCTAAAGAATAGAATAGACTACAGAATGGTCAAAAGAATACCATTGTTTTCTAAAGAATCCCAGCTATCACAACGTTTCCTGGGAAAAAAAATTCTAACAAAAGTAAGGGAAATGCATCACCGGCGTGGACTTTTTGAGTTTACTAAACCTGAGGGTGAGGTTTCTTTCTTTTGAGAGAACTTGAATGAACTCACCGCTCAAAAATAGCTATGAAGTTTGAGTTACCTGGTAAAACCAGCAACACTCAGAAATGTGTTCAAGAATGTGAAGCAGATAGTATATAGCGCTTGACTGCGTTCCAATAAAGTAAACACAATAAAAATGTCCGAGAGACCTTAAAATGCAACTGAAAGTAAACTAAACTGAGGTAACAGATAGGAAAAAAATACCACAGAGCGAAAAAATGTATAACAAATAAATGTCTCTAAGCAATGTCTCAGGATGATCTAGTTTAGCAAAAAACTAAGGGAAAATGCTTTCTGCAGACCCTATCCATCTGACCCAAGGGGATGTCCCAACATTTAATCTCCTGTCAATCACCTGAGGCCTCACTCTGGCCTGGGAAAATCCCACTCGGAGCTGGGAACATCAGCTATTCACTTGAACATGAATTTTCCAGAGTGTCCAGTATTCTGTTCCCCCTAGCACTGGGATCTGAGAGATTCAGTCTGAAATACATCAACTTATGGGCTATTTAACTCTAAATTTATCCTCTTATCAACTACTTAACTCTAAATTCATCACCTTATCGACAATTTGGCTCTAAATCTGTCCCCTTATCGACTATTTGACTCTAAATTCGTCACCTTATCAACTATTTGGCACCGTTTTTGGATTCATATCTTTGCTCTTTCTCACATGTTGTACCAATGCATTTTTTTTAACTGTCAAACTGTTTCTGTGACATAATTTCCCGTAAGCTGTACCCGCTTTGTGATGCTGTTTGTGTGTACAATTTATACCCGGACAGTGAGTATTTTGGACAAAAAAAACTGAGACTATCGTTTTGCAGTTTGAATTCCAACAGTTTTTTTTTTAGACAAAAACATGAAAACAAAAACAAAAAAAAATCAGTCTCCAAAGTGTCATGAAATTTTTGGGAAGTCATTAGTATGACTATAGAACTTGTAATCCACCTCTTGTCATCACACAAGTTCACTTTCGTGTCATTAGCAAAAGAGAATGATCATACAGTATTTACAATCACTACTTCGATTATCAAGGATTCTATTTGTTTAATCAGGTTTCAACGCCAAAAGCGCCCTTATTAATTAAGAACTTGCCTGATTCTGAAACCTTAAAATAAGATCTTCCATGTTTCCCATCTAAAAGAGTAATTATCTTAAAATTCAGAAGATGAAAGTGGTTGATATTTGATCTCTGACCTCCTGGTTCTAATGACCATTACTCCACACACCATGCCGACGGCGGCCAGCAGACACCCGGCGACGAAAACGAGGTTCAGGTCCAGTTTCTGGGTCCCACTGACTTCTGTTAGATGAGAGAGGAGTAGGAACACAGCACAAGTAATTATATGTTTATCCTCACTACAGGCTTTATTTCTTTAAACTGTTTATCTGTTACGGTGCCATCATTTCTCACGGAAAGCACAAGTCATACATTGTCTGTGTTTGGAATCAATTCCTGGACAGTTAGAAGTTTGTATGGAGAAAAAAAAATCACATTTTATTGTTTTGTCATTTTTGTATGCCTGCAAGATACGCAATCACTATTGAGCTACGCTCATGTACTTTAAGGCCGTTTACTGTAGAATCACCTTTCCTCCGACTGAAAGTTTAAAGAAAATCTTGAACATGCACCAAATTTACCTGAACGACCTGTACTCCTCCTGAGCCGCAAGGGCCCCTGGGAAATGTAGTGATTGCCGGTCTGGATGGGTGCATCTCTCCTGTGGCGGTGAGGCACTGAAAAGGCTGCTGTGGTATTACTGCAGCCCTCAGAGCATCTGGTATTGGGATTCCCAGCCTCGCACAGAATGATTGAGCAAGTGATAAACACCTAGAGAGAGAGAGAGAAAGAGAGAGAGAGAGAGAGAGAGAGATAGCAGCTATGAGACCTCTGATCTGGGCGTCAATGTAAGTTAGTATACCTTTACCAGACCTTTACCTGATCATACAGTCCAATGAATTTGAAAGCCTGGAGTCCAAATTTGAAATCTGATTGGTGGCTGGTGAACGTCTTCAATGTGTCATCGACGCCACAACTGCAAAAGAAACACTCTTATTTCATTCAAAATAAAACAAGTTTATAAGACTTTATAATACTACTGTTTACATCAGTGTCACTTAAAGCACCTCAAGGTCCCTCCTCCATATTCATATTGTTGTTAGCCTGGTGCTAGCATGTTTGATAATAACGATCCTCCGTTTAATAATTAGTTGACCAGTTGCCTGCGGTGTGTGTTAGCGCAGGGCTAATAAAAATATGTGTAATATGTGTATCTGCGAACTGCTTTGACAAACGTTTTGCATAGTTGCAAAGGAGCATGACAGGCCATAAATATATTTGAATTTACAGCTTGTGTACTTCATAATGCTAACGCACTGTGGAATTACTGTTACCCGTTGACGATGATGGGGTAGGCGAGAGGATAACTGGGGTTGTCATAGGGCGTAGCACTGCAGGATTCGACAAAGATTTCAGTGTTGGGAACTGGGCTGCTGGACTCGATCTGCAAGTACATCATCTCCCCAACTTCATACTCCAGCGGGTAGGAGTTCGGATCTTTTCTGTCGGTGAACTGTGGCGAGTCGTAGAATTCAAACTCATAGGTAAACGTGCCGAAGCCCCTCTCGGTGATGTTGATTGCTGGTCTGTGGGCGTCGAACTCAACGGTCACGTTGTTTCTTTTCTGATATTTGCAACTGATCTCAATCTCAACCTCGTGTTTCCTTGTGATGATATCGTTCGGGTCGTCGTACGAAACGATTTCGTTCCTGAAGATCAGGCTGTCATCGTCCTCCTTCGAGAAAACAAGAGAAACAAAACGATTAGCGTGTTTTGACTTAACAACGTGATTGTTTCATTGGTTGGTAATAGTGTGAACATGTGAGAAATGTGTGAGAGAGATTCTTACCTCCATCACTGTACCACAGTCATTCAGAGATATGTTGGTGAACAGGTGGGTGCCGTTGGAGTCCAGAGTGCAGCTTGGATCGTTCAGTCGGAGATGTTCCGCGTGGTGTCCAGGTCCAGGAATAGTGGATTTTTCCAGCACCACTGACATGGTGGTCTGTGTACAGGTCACATCAGCTTGGACTGATCCAAAATGGAATCACACATAGATATCGCCACATTAATACTTTAATAATGGAACATGATATAAATGCCTAATAATAAATAAATAAATAAGTAGACAAATATTTTATCCACCATGTTATTTGTGCTCAGAGCCCGTATATTTTGTTATGAAAAAATTACATTGTAGTGAATAGCTATGTTAATTGTGTTATGATCAACAGTTAATAATGGACAGTCATCTCTCATTTCTATATTTTCACTGAAATGTGGATTAAACCTTCACATATAGATTTCTGTGAATTACCTTCATCTTCATTTACGTAAACTATAACGCATCTCATTTCGGACTGATAGTATCTGGACCTGAGAAAGTGACAAGAGATGTGTTTACAGAGGTTATTAATCACTGCATAACATCAGTCGTTAACGTAGCACATTTAATTGTCTAGTAGAAACAAGTAGAATCAATACGCATGATAATGTTTCACAGAGTCAGAAACTCTCTGTTAAAAACTATTTACGTTGCAAACAGACTGGTTGTACGCTTGTCTTGTCAGACCTACGTGAGACTCCCTGGCCTCTGTCAGATACAGCTGGAGAACTGTGTGTGCTTTTTTAAGAATCCCTCATTTCACCGTTTAACCGTGGTGAGTCTACACGCCTGGGTAGGAGAGAGAGCGGTGCTATGTTTCAGCGCTCCTGGAGAAACCGATGATCAGAGCCTTACTGAAGGCCTCACTGGTCTGATGAAAGTCTTATGCATGCAGCAGACAGAGGCAGTGAAAAAGGAAGGAGAAATCTGTCTTTCCCTGTTACCCAACCTTTAACCTTCTTCCTTTCCCTAAACTGCATTCACTCAGAGACCCCCCACCCCACCCCCTTAAAAAGGTGACGTTTCACCGCAGAGAACAAACACACGACTCAAATGAAACAAAGTGTTTCTCTGAACATCCTTTTTTTTCATCTCCATGCTTTCTGTTCATAAAAAGTTCTTTTTAAAGAATTCGAGCCACGGTGCAGTTATCAGTTATGGTCACAAACGACCTGCAAACGGTTGACATTGCAAAAGGTGTTATTTTCTGAACGTGACTTTGCTTAAGTAATACTGACCCATATTGACCTTCTGCAATGAAGCAAACGGGAAAATGTTCTCCAAGATTGTTCTCATTCGGGATCCAGTTAATGACATACTCCCCATCAGTGTTTCTGTGTTTTGTGATGTTTAGTGGGCCACTTATGATGACACTGGAAATCCTGGAAAAACGAAAGGGTCCAAAACAAACAGGAATCATATCGAACAATAATTAAACATGATGTCAAAGGAAAAAAAAAAATCCAATATCTTTAAAGATAGCATTTAAGACATTACATATTTAAATGTGGATGTTATATTTTAGTATGAAATTTGTTTCTAATGAGAATTTTCATTCAGCAGTTTCAGTCTGTTGCTTTCTCACGTTGAAGATGAAGCAGTTGCTTTCACTCTGAACTCCAGCTCCTGGTTTACACTGGCTTGCAGGAATTCTCCATTGTGTGGAGTTGGATGAACAAACTGGGGTAGATAGACTCCAACAGTGCACGATGGGGCAGTTGCATCCACTGACATTAGAACAAGAGGACAGTAGTTAGGTTTGATGTTAACCAGCAGACATTTTTGCAATGATTTTTTTTTTTTTTTAAAGTATTAATATGTTGACTACCTTGGAGAGAAAACTGAAGTGGGATTTTGCTTAATGGCTTTGTTGAGGAAGAGGTGTAGGGAGTCCTTATCTCTGACGGATTGCTAGAGTACGACAGAGAGATTTGCTGACTGGGAAAATCCTCCAGCATCAACTCAAATGAATAAATTCCTGATGGTCCCGAACTATAAGACAGGGAACATGTGGCCTGGAGAAAAAATGTTAAAAAAAAAAAAAAAGTTAAATTAATTACATTCAGCAATCTGTTCCAACTTGTTTTGCCAATCAGTTTTGCCAAAGCGTTTCATCTGTCTTCCGCATGCTTCACTGTATTCAATGTTTTTGCATTGTTGGTTTCGTCTCTAAAAAGCGATTTACTGCATTCTTAGAAATCTTCTTTTGTGGGGCAGCATGTCAGTTTTTTGGGCCAGTCCGTGTAAGTGTATTTTTATTCCCACCTGGTTCAGAGTGAAACCTGCCGGCTGGTTACAGATTCCACACTCAGAGTAAGAAGAGAGTCCAAATCTGCATCTGACCTGATCCCCTCCGTCAGGGTCAAAGGCCAGAAGGCTGTAACTCCGGGCACAGTTCTGCGGAACTCTACCGTCAAATGTAACATTCAGAAATAAAAAAAGAAAAAAAAAAAAAGAATTATATTTCTCACATGATTTATTTGGGTTCAGCTAGTTCCCTAATGTGTTTCACTTTCTGTTAAAACAATTTGGATTCTGTTTTGTTTTGTTTTGATCATGTAAATCCAATTTTTAAACCAGAGTGAATCTAATTTTTATTTTCATTGGGCAACCCTTTTTTTTATTTAAAAAAAAAGGTGTTTTCTGTGTTACCTTAAATACGGTAGAATAGCGGTGATTGGGGATCTGTTGGGTGCAGAAGTGTCTGATCTTCTCCCAAGGTCTATGCGTGTGAGCAGCCTCCAGTTCCCAGAGCTTGATGCTGGGGTGTTTTGAATCCAACAGCAACTGTCATACCTGACAGGCAAAGAACCTCATCGTTAAGTATCGTATGATGACCGTGAGGTAGCCGGCAATGTCCCTCTGTTGGGCTCTGCTGTGCGTCTACTCCAGATGTATAAAATAAAGTATGATATTCACCTCAGATCGAAGGGTCTGTCGGTGCTGATGTGCCTGGTCATCACGCCCTCAGACAGACACCAGCTCACGCCGCTGCTGGCGGCGTCGATCCGGCCCGACTTGAGCTGCGTCACGCTCCCACATACACCTGAGGAACAGCTCCAGGAGTTAGAGTAACTGCAGCTCCGAAACATCTCTTTATAACGGCACTCCACCTGCACGAGCAAGCACAACAGCTTCAGACAACGTGCAGCTTAGCAAGTTGATCTGAGTTTTTGTTTTGAACACTTGGAAAAGACACAAAAAGACACAAAAAAAAACCCCACATCACACACACACACACACACCTAGTTCTTAATCAAGTATGACCACGAGAACCGTAACTATAGACTCTGCGTGATGTACGCTTTTGCTGTTTTCTTTCTTTTTTTAGGTCATGTACTTAATCAGTGTCAAGTCATGAGAGAGTTATGATAATTCCATCATTTCAATTGAGTTGTAAATGATATTAAGACATAATGAAAAATGAATGTGCAGCCCATTTTTTCTCTCTGTTTAGATGTATTTAGATATTGCTAAACCATACATAGCACATGAATGCAAAGACCGCATTTCAAGTCACTCAGTAGCTGATACTGCTGAGATCTGAGGGCAACATCAATTCATGCATTGAATTTTGACAAAACAAAATAACAACCGCATCAGCAAGGTTTAAAGATCACCATTTAAAAAATCCCTGAATGTCACTGCACATAAAAATATATGCTATTTACTTTTGGAATAAATAAATTAATATATATATATATATATATATATATAAATGGAAAGGACTCAAACCTTATGGGTTCCATCTGGATTTTGTCCTTTGTAGGTGAAGGTCATTAACGCTCCATAGTAATGAGAGGCAGTGGTTGTTGAAGCTAAGAGGAACCCAGATAACAGAAGAAAGATGGCTGTCATGCTGCCTAACTAACTCTCTTCATCTGAGTGTCTGTTTGCATCTCCCACAGTCGAATCTTTTATACAGGTATTTTAGAGGAAGTAAATATCCAAGATAACAGCTCGACAATATTTAATTTATTATTGACTGGAAATCACTGTGTACCTTCGATTGTTTACTACATTCCTATCTTCGCTCTGAAGAATTATTGGCCGCTGTATATTCGATATTACTTCGGCATTACATTAACATGGGTACAGATGAGACATATTCATGTTCTTAAAACGTGGACCAAAACAATAAAAACACCTATGGCAATACATTTAATTTTATGAAATTGTCTCACATTTCAGAAATGTACGCGGTTCTGATGCTTGGTGACTTAGTGACTTAGGGAAATGTACACAATTCTGATGCTTGGTGACTTAGTGAACTTAGTGACTTAGTGAAATGTACACGATTCCAATGCTTGGTGACTTAGTGAACTTAGTGACTTAGTGAAATGTACACGATTCCGATGCTTGGTGACTTAGTGAACTTAGTGACTTAGTGAAATGTACACGATTCCGATGCTTGGTGATTTACTCAATAAGAAGGCAAAGTGAAGCACATTATGCCCACGTAAACTGACATGTGACACGCTGATGGTGAAATAAACACCCATAGCTAATGGATGGATGGAGTTATGGAAGTTCGCTGATGGTGCAACATAGGCTAATTGACTGCAACGTTGTAATGCCATTCCTCAACATTAATAAGGATGTATTATTTTCTAGCTCTGTAGACATGAGTAAAACATGTCTTTTGCTTCCATTCCATGTCATTATGGACCTTGTAGGGACAGAGCCATACGTTTCCATCCCTCTGGATTCAAAGTGATTTCACGAGTTTAATTTTTTTTTCTCCATTAAAAGATTGAGCTGTATTTCTACTGGAATATTCTTTTTGTTCTGTGCACACTGTGACATTGTTCTTTTGCCCACACCCGCCTTTCTCTGCTCTGCTCTCTCTCTCTGTCTCTCTCTCTCTCTCTCTCTCTCTCTCTCTCTGCTCTCTGTCTCTCTTTCTTTTTTTCTTCTTTCTCTCCGTCTGTCTCTATAACTTTCTCTCCCCCTCTTACTCACGACCCCTCCACCTCTCATTTCAGACTATGAATACACCCAGTCATTGCCAACAGAATACGTAGGAACAAATTCTCTTGTTCTCTGCTTCTCTGTCAGGCAACTGGATAGCGTGAATCCATAGTATTCATTTGCTTTTCATTCTTCTCTTGTCTGACTGTTGACTTAGGATTTTTCACAAAGAGTTCTTTCCAAAGCTGTGCTTTCACATCGCAAAGGGTTTGATGTTGTCGGGGGGGGTTTTTTGTATAGATGTCTTTTTCATTTGGCTCTATGTCCTGTTTGTAGGTTTGTTCTATTTAAAACACGGACGTTTATTTTAAAATTCTTTTTAAAGAATACGGAATTGAATCAGTACACATTATCGGCATGGTTATGGTGTTATAATTCTGAATACGACGCAGGTGAGGCTTTTGAATTTGATGCAAACACAGAGACACTCTATAAAAAGATTCACACAGAATAATCCCGTTCCCATCTGCTCATTGTTTGTCTGTTTGTATATCTATTTCTGGGTAGTTCAGAATAGATGTTTTCTGGGCCGAAAAGTCCCCACAGTAAGTTGGTAAGTTGATCTCTTTCCAGGATAATCTCTCACCCTCCTTCTGCTCAAAGCAAGGCCCGTACAGGGCCAGCTGGTCAGGAGAGGATCAACAGAGCAGAGAGGAGGGGGAGTAGTAAATAAAATGAAGGAGGAGTGAGCGAGAGAGAGAGCGAGAGAGAGAGAGAGAGAGAGAGACATACAGACAGACAAACAGACAGAGAGACAGACAGACAGACAAACAGACAGAGAGAGAGGGGGAGACAGACAGACAGACAAACAGATAGAGAGAGAGGGAGAGAGAGAGAGAGAGGGAGACAGACAGGGAGAGAGAGAGAGAGATAGAGAGAATGTCTAACACAGCAGCAGTGGGGAAGGAGAAGAACACACATTTACGTGTTAGCATGTTGCAATGTCTCAGCTATTGGGTTGTGCCTCTTATAACGTCTTAGAATTTGGAATGTGAAGCATGCATTACTTACAGAGATTAAGAAATGATCGAATGATTTTGATTACATACGGATTCAGCAAGAGACAATGAAGTTTTCTGAGTCTGAAACTTGAACGGTCTGAATATGCACGAGGTCCCAAAATGAGGTGAAACTGAACAGGACAGGGATGGAAAGGTTTCCATTCACTGAGCCTTAATCACTGTCATTAAAGCATGAGATGACCTTGATAACCTTGGCCATGCATAGACAGGGCAGCATGGACTAGAGAAACACACCTACAAACAACCGTCCTTTCTGTCAGTAAATCTGAATGAATCTGTGTTGGTTGTTCGTGTGTGTGTGTGTGTGTGTGTGTTTGCGAACAAGACAGAGAGAGAAAACCAGGTCAGCTGATGTCTATGACGTAAATGTATAACGTATAATTGTTTATTCGTTTTAACCCACCTACACTAAGTGCATTGCTTATGCAGCCACCATAAAGCTATCACAAAGAACTAAATGTTTGGCCTTTGCGAAGCCATTACACGCACAGCTAAATGTTTGGCTGGAACATGAGATTGAAGAGGAGGCCTTGACTTTAAAGGAAATGTAGAGAAAGCACAGCAACTGCTGGTGAAAAGGCTCTTTTTCCCTCTCCCTCCCTCTCTCTCTCTCTCTCTCTCTCTCTCGGCGCTGACGTTCCCAGCTGTTCTCGGCTGTCCGTTGGTCTCTCTTCAGACTTCAGGCCCAATTTAAAAAAAACAGCAGAGTTTATCTCTCCCCACACTCTCTGAAAGACACAGGGCTGAAAGCGGAGTCTGTGTCCTCAGTTCTTCTTATTGAGATCACTTTCAAACAGTGGAGTAGAGACGTGACACTATAGGTTCAGCATCATAACGTTGGTTAGATAAATCTTCCCATAGGACAAACACGTGGACATATCGGTAACAATTAAATATCTAATGGAGCATTGTTTTTTGTGTGTATGTGTGTGTGTGTGTGTGTGTGTGCGCGGGCTACTTTTCTTGATCTTCTGTCTTCGGCGATAAGTCACTGATAAACTCATTCTTGTGTATGGAGGAAGATATATCAGAGCCGCCGTGGAAAACTATGGTAACGTTTTCTCTGTCTGAAACAGCAAATCAGACGCACTGTCTGGTGTCCCATTTGCTGTACAGTGACAAGCAATTTACCCAGTAACTGTGAGGACCAACTGGCGTGAACTCCAGAAAGAGCCTATTTTTAGAGAGAGTGGTTTTGTTTATTGGCTTCTTTGCATTCATATCTTAAACATCTGTGCAGCAATGGACTGACACCACTGTGTGCTACTTATACTTTGACGACAACTATTTTTTCCCTTTATCTCCATGGTAACTGTACTGAAATATTGCTGTTGGCTCAAATGGGTCTCCGTTGTAGTTCAAACTGATTTGTTGCTTGAGTGAAGATCCTTGGAAACCACTGGTAGACAAACGACATTTCACCATTGGACCAATCACATATCGGCATTGGGCCAATCACATATCGGCATTGAGCTGCCCTTTCCTAAAACTCAGTGTAACACCTATGTAACAGGTCTTATTCTCGCTTGTGGAGTGATATATGATATGGTCACATTTTGCAGTAAATGGGGCTTAATAAATCAGTGAATCAATAAGGTTGTCATCAGCAGATGATAAAAACCTGATAAAAGAGCAATTATTAAAGGAACAATGTAAACCATACTTAAAATGCCACTAAATAATTTCAGCATAAAATATTTTCATTTGCACTTGTTTTTTTTGTTTTTTTTATGTACCACACACTCCTATCTAAAGCAGAAGTAGCTTTTGGTTTAATAGTTTAACTATCATAAGAGGAACTAGACTGTTTTCAGGGCTGGAGCCTTATCAAGAGCTCCGCAAACCTAAACACGGGGAGCGAAGAGGAACGCGATTCTTGTTGTGCGCCCTCTGAGACGAGGCTGAGTCACATGAGACGTCAGGAGAAACACGTGAGCCTTCTTTTGTTCTCGAGCGCCGGCTGCCCCGTTCCTTTCCCCTAAGAGGACCACAAGGTCTCCAGACGAGGTCTCCCAATTTTGGGAGCAGCTTTGCTGAGTGACAACGCAGGTGACTGTGACCTCATGTACAGATAATGACCATCAGTAATGAAAGTCTAGCGACAGAGGCATAGGGAGTGGAGAATGGGAAGGTGGTGGTGGGCTGGGGTTGGGTGGGGTGGGGTGAGGTGTGGGGGGGTGGGGGGGGGATGTTGGGGGGGGGGGATAACTAAAGGAACTGGGCAGAGGAGGGCGATGGGTTAGGCACACACTGTCTCTCTGTGTGTGCATCAATGGAGCCTATTGACGTTAAAGCAGAGAGAGAGAGGAGGACGCCAACAAACAGTCGCCTCCATCCAACATGTCAGAACAACAAGCAGAAGAGAGAAACAAAGAATAAGAGAGAGAGAGAGAGGGAGAGTGAGCGAGAGAGAGAGAGAGTGGGCAAGAGAGAGAGAGAAAGAGAAAGAGAGAAATTTCCGACCACTGTCCTTGACAGCTTTCAGGAAGCCCATTTGTCTTTTGGTTTTATAAGCAAACAGGAGAGCACAGCTTGTACTTGGAGCCGAATTTATTGACAGTAATTGCAGTTTCCCCCTCAAAAAAAAGAAAAAAAAAAAAACACTCCTGGAACACAAGCATAAGCCCTTCTGGGTTAAGCAGTGTGAGTTTGAGTGTTGGTGCCACGCAGAAAGCCGCCTTTCTACTGTTGCATGGTTTCGATAAACACAGATGCTAATTACAAGCGTATAATAATGACGTTCACTTAGGAGAACAGTTCTTTGTCGCCTCTCTAAACCTCAGCTAATTTGTCAAACTGGGACAACAAATCTATCTATCTATCTATCTATCTATCTATCTATCTATCTATCTATCTATCTATCTATCTGTCTATCTATCTATCTATCTATCTATCTATCTATCTATCTATCTATCTATATATCTATGTATCTATCTGTCTGTCTGACTGCCTGTCTGACCTCCTGTCTGTCTATCTATGTATGTATGTATCTATCTATGCTCAGAGACACACAGGAGCCAATGACTCATGTGCACTGGTAGTTGCTATGTTAACTCTGCCTGATTCATGTTTACAGACTCAGTAATAATACCTACAGGTGTCACTCATGGCCACAGACATAAACAAAGTGCTTGAGTTAGAAATAGCCTCAAAGTGCACTTTCAGACACAGACCAAGAGAAAAAAAAAACACGAGCATCCAGAGATAGAAACACTCACTGTGGCAGACATTTACCACAAACCCCCCCAACTGGCATTTTAGCCCCAAATTTAGACCTAGACACCCACACAAACAACCCTCTCCTTCCCTCTGTCTACAACCTTCTCTATACAACCCCCTCACCTCTATCTCTGACTCTCTTCCCTTCCCTCTGTGTTTATGCACTCCATTTAGACACACACTTTTGATAACAAACGGACCAAATGATCCATGACCTAACAACGTCTCTTCGTTGGGAGTAAAAATACCCTTATCATCGTTGTGTGTGTTTTGTGTGAGGTTATGATTCATCCCTTGGATGAACTCAACGTTCCCGGTTTCGGTCACAAAGGAGGCCTCATTCGCCTGTTCGCGTCATTGTTTACAAAAGCAGGCCCTCATGATGACTGCCTGACAGCGCACCTGGTTGTATGTGTCCCAGGCTCACGGCAGGACCAAAGCCCAAATGGGTCTCCTGTTCTCAGGCAATAGATCTTCTGTTTCAGCCTGACGGTGGAAGTTTTTGACAATACACCCAACACCTGAGCTAGCACTGGCCTCCAATTATTACACTGCCGTAAACAAGTGACTCTGCATGACACAAAGGACGTGAGTATTTAAAGCAAACTTCATGCTCAACCAAGGAAACTGAATCAAAGATAGTACATACATATGTATAATGTCGTTTTTTTTAACTGATCAACAAAAAAAAATAGCCAAGAAAATTCAAGGGCGTGAGTATTGACCTCATTTTGAGAATCTAAAAAGTTTCCTCAGTATCTCCTTGTCTTTTTAATCGCAGATAAGAAATTAGTTCAAAAGTTAAATGTAATCTGACACCCTGCACCACTAAGCTGACCCAGACAGAGGGAAAGAGAGAAGTCTTTGCTGTAATGGACTGAAAGCAAAGCAGAACAGATGTTACTTTATAACCCTCTGATAGACAAACCCTTCAGGCTGTGGGCCATAGAATGACGTCATCCATGTATCTGGGGCCCGCTGACATATGTGTGCCATGATCTGTCGGGGGGAGTGGGGGTGAAAAGACTGTGTGTGTGTGTGTGTGTGTGTATGTGTGTGTGTGTGGGGGGGGGGGTGTCCCATAAATCAGGTCCAGTTGAAACAGATACATGCAATAAAGGACCGGTCTGTCAAGTGTCGGAGAAATACAACTTTGTCCCAGAAAAGAGAGAGAGAGAGAGAGAGAGAGAGAGAGAGAGAGAGGGACTTTTCACTCTCTCAAGGTGCTGACGTAATCACGGAGCAGAGACAGTGAGGGCAAGTGGGTCATTTTCAGCCAGGTCTCAACAGACGACCGTTCGTCTGTCTAATCGGGTGACAGTTTGGACTTTGTCCTGCTGCAAAATCCGTGTCGTTCCTCAAGTCCAAAGAACAGCAGGATCAAGATGCATAGTCCCGTCTTGTTCTTTAGAGTTTGTCTGTTGACGTAGCGGCCCCGGACTTTGGCCATCCCATTACAGGAAACGTCATGTCCCGGTGCAGTACCGATTGGAGAGTTAGATCATGTCAGATTCTGCGATAAGGAACCGTGAGAGGGTTATGTAATTCCACCTGTTTGCCGAGGGTACAATTACACGGAAGTTTCTTTCACGATTCCAATTGAATTCGATAAATTTCTCCCTTAGATCTTGCGTGCTATTCAAAGCAACGTTCTTCAAGGTTAAGCAACTGGGTTAAAGAGCCCAAGACAATAAAAGAAACCTAAAGTAAGGGATAGGTCATGTTGTCTTTTGAATTTAGTTGATAAATCCCATGTTTTAACTAAACATACCTATTCATGCTGGCTATAAATATTGTTACCTGAAAGAAGTATGCACACACTAACATACACACAAACACACACACACACACACACACACACACACACACACACAGATGTATACACAAACACCAAGAACAAACTGAGCCCAAAAGGCCAACAGTGTTCCAGTGTGAGACATTCCGCAGCGGTGTGAGGGCGTGAATGAGGGGTGGTGTGAGCTTGCCCCACATACGACTAACGTGTAAATGTCACACCAACACACTTGTCCTCTCCGCTCAGGGTCGCGAAAAGGGTTAATGATTCCAAAACTCTACTTTAAATCTGAGCTTTTATCAGAGCTGTAAACGAGAGAACACCGCTGACAATATAACCTACCCATGATGCATTTAGAACTCAGTCAACTCTGCGTCTCACAGGGTCACGGACAGACACAGAGGACAGGTTTAGTTATTCAAAATGACGGATTTGCACAAACAAATCCGCTCACTCTTTGATTTGCCTCCTGCTATTGTTACCACGACGACCTAAAGCTTCGTGTCAATATATTGGACTGTAGTTACAATGTTAGTGCAATCGGGGCCTAAAAAACCATAGCCTTTATACTAACAGTGACTGCGCCTTTCTCATAATGTCTTTCAAAGGCTGACCTCCCCTCACATGACCAGTCAGTCATGGTCAGTTTGTTCAGCTGACATGTTTAGTTGACAGCGATATGATTAATTTATATCTTGATTATTTTGATAAAACAGCACACGCTCTGCCAACGCATGAGGTCAGTTTTCCATTCAAAGTACACAGTTCCGTTCAGCATGGGCATCGGTGAATCATCGACTTACGAGAATAGTGTCCTCGGCGTAAAATTAAACACATAATACGAGCGCTGTGATTGGACAAAACACTGGATTACCACACCAGGTTTCGGCCAGTAGGATTCCCGCTCCGGTGGAGACACCAGAGGGATGTTTTTATGCTGGAGTGGAGTGGCTTTCCTCTCCTCTCGTGTTACGGTGCGAACCATCTGTTACTTTAGACACAGGCCATTACAGTTTGACTGATGGTACCCTCCTGTGAGTCTCTGGCTGTAAACCCCTCTCCCCTGCTGCCTCCCCAGGCCTGTGTGTGTGTGTTCAGGAAACGCAGAACAATCCTCTACATGAGTTTATCAGCACCTGACTGCAGAGAGAGAGAGAGAAAGAGAGAGAGAGAGAGAGAGAGAGAGAGAGAGGAATACAAAGGTCCCAGACATAAATGTCAACAGGCTCTTACCTGGTGTTTAAAAGAATTTGTGGTATATACAATATTTAGTAAATGGTTAGAGAGAGAGTACACAGACAGAAAATTTGTGAAATGGGCTATCTTTAACAGAGGTTCCTGAATCTATCTTGAAACAGTCTTAAACACATAATGGTGCACATGAGAAAACACTAAGGAATCTCCCCAAATGAGTTTATATTGAATCTTTGTATGTAATGATACACTGAGAAAAAAACAAAAACAAACGTTTCCCTCAGGATCTTTTCCAAAGCTCTCAAAAGCATTCATCAGCAAATAGATGTTCCTCTTTAACTTGAGAATTGTAGTGTATTGAAAATGACCAGAGCAGTTTCATTACAGAATATTATTTAGTATGTGCTGGACCTGGGGAGTCAGAGATGATGTTGAAAGTTAGAGATAACAGGCATGACGTAGGCACTCATGTTTTTTCCCCTTCTCTCTCTCTCTCTCTCTCTCTCTCTCTCTCTCTCTCTCTCACTCTCTCTCTCTGTCTGTCTCTCTCTCTCTCTCTTTCTCTCTCTCTCTCTCTGTGATGATCCTGTGTTACGTGAAGGTCTGAGGGAATTGTGACATAAAGTTAATGTGTTTATTTTGCAAACTTCTCTCTCCATTTATACCCCTTGAATCATAACTGCCCAAATTGACAAGACCCAAAAAAAGCCTCTTTATATAAAAAAAATCAAACAAACAAACATTTTGAGGTCTTTGAAGAACTATGTTCTGTCTCTGAAGATTCTATAAAGAACCTTTTGGAATTCTCCCACTATAAGAGTAACAGCCAAAAAAAAAAAAAAAGCCTCAAAAAGGATTTTTGAAAAATCTTTTGTCAGTAGTTTGTAATGATTCAATTAGTTCAGATCGCAGGTGCCTCTAGTTCTGGAGTTGACATAAGGAGCGTGTTTTGTCTGTATGCTCGTGGAGAGATCTGAATATTGTACGTTACAGTAACACACTGATAACCTGGAGTAAGTGTGGAGCACCTTCAATGCCTGTGGAAACTTGTCATGTTTGATCTGAGAGGTGGTCTCTGCTTTGAGCATTTTTGTCTCGCTGTGTAGGCACCATGAAAATCAAAGCTCATCATAGCAAGTAATTATACAACAGAAATTAAACTTCTTTATATATATATATATATATATATATAAAGATATATGTATATATATATAAAAATATATATATGCTAATGGAACCCCCCCCAGAGGTAATTTAAATAGTACTGTTTGTTTTACACAATAATTGACTTGAATATAGGAAGTCTTTCCACCCTGCCTGCCGGCCTTACACGTATTAATCAACAGCTCTCATCCACCTCATTCACACACACACACACACACACGCACTCGCAAACATTCCAGTGGTCTTATGAATGGTAGGCATTGAGGCCTGGCTCTCTTCCTGTGAAGTCTGTTGCCATGTGAGTGGTGTATTGAGCAGGTAAGTGGTGCTAGGTAAGCCGATCTCTAGCTCCCTCTCCCCGGGGGCTCTCTCCCTCCTGACTCACACACGGCTTCCATTGTCTCACATCCTTCTGTTTCCATGTTTGCCTGTTTCCTGGGCCCCTCCGCTACCTGCCGGCGCATTCCTGCATTCTGCTGTAAGCTTCTCTTTTCTCTGTGTGTGTGTGTGTGTGTGTGTGTGTGTGTGTGTGTGTGTGTGTGCATGTGTGTGTGTGTGTGAGATTGTATGTATGTGTGTGTCTGTATGTGACTGCAGGGGTGCATGTGTGTGTGCGTGTGTGTGTGTGTGTGTGTCTGTGTCTGTGTGTGTGTCTGTCTATATACTGCCCACTTCCCACAATCAGAACCACTCACTCACTCACAGAATTGGCTGTGATTCAGATTCACTATAATCTGTGAAGACCACCTGTGCATGTGCAATCCCTGAGTAATAGTTTCCATTGAGGAGACTGTTGTTGCGTTTTCGGCGTTTTGACTTAAGTCTTTTAAAAAGAGGGTTTGAATGCGTTCTAAAGACCATTGTTAGTCTCTAAAGATTATTGCTGCTTCATTAACCGGGCCTGCCAATCACCGCGCGTTCGTCAAGGGACTACTAAAATTTTTACGTACCTGCCGGGAAAATTTTATGTAACTGCTGGGAAGTGCTCTTAGGACTGTAAACAATCTAAAGAGCCATTAAAAAAAGGCACTAACCCTCAGATACATGCAATGTGTGAGTGAACACACAAACGCACGGGGCAAAATCTGGCAGCTTTATTAGGGGCACTACAGTGTCTGTGAACTAGCCTTGGGAGCAGTATGCGGCAGGTGATAAAGAGAGATTTACTGACAGACGCATCAGATTCAGGCACCTCCGGTTCTCCTGGCACCCACGGGCCACACCCACCGACTACTGCAGAGTCTAAGGCTTAGATAGTGAACCACGTAATGAAATAGTGTTATTTTAAAAGCAGTAATTACACCACAATACCTTAAGGCTCTGTTTATTTTATTTTTTTTCTTCCGTCGCAGTTAAGGTCACTTTAGGCTGTTTTTCTTCAAGTCTTGTTTATTATTTCAGTAGTTTAACGAGTTTTATTCTGTTCTCTTTTTCTTTTTGAATGATTCGTTTAGGAAAGCGACTCATTATGCATATTACTCTTTTGCGTCAGTTGCCTCTGAATCCTGAGGTCCCTGTGTCCTCTGTCGTACAGAGACGCGAAGAAACACGACTCGTTTTTTTGTAAAGCAATCCTGCCTCATTTAAACTTGTGCCGG
>NC_044500.1:8500540-8600540 GCF_902362185.1 Chanos chanos | reverse complement strand
ATAACACGTGATTCCTCTGAATCACTCTTTTATTGTTTTGTTTTCCCCCCGATAATTTAGTGTTCCCCATACAGCCATGAATTTAACTTAGCAGCACCTCCCACTTTGAGTTCATCAAAAAGCAAATTTGGCAAGAGACCGCTTTTTCCACTTTTGATTAAGATTCTGCTCATAGGAGGGGTCCTCGCAGTGTGGGGTGTACTTGGAAGACTACTTTCAGCTTGTTTACTGTTGAAAACGCTGCTTGGGTTTTTTGAGAGTGTTGATGGAGGTGGATTATGGGAAATGAGGTGACATCATGGAAAGGAGCCCTGGTCCTGTACTCTGGCAGAGAGGCCATAGACCCCAGGAGGGATCTGTGATTAAGAGATTATGCAGAATATTGAAAATGACAGGGCTCCAATATGGAATTGAGTTTTTTGGGGTTTTTTTTTTTTTTTCATTTGTGGACTGCTCTCTGACGGTCTTTCTAATAATGACACAAATCGAAAAGGAAGCACAAAGTCTTTTGGCACGATGGCCGGAAGGGGCAGAGAGAGAAAGAGAAACAGAGAAAGTGAGTGAGAGACAGATATATATATGTAGAGAGAGAGAGAGAGAGAGAGAGAAAGAAGAGAAAGACGGAGAAAGAGAGAGAGAGAGAGAGAGAGAGAGAGAGAGAGAGAGAGAGAACAGGCAGGGGGAGACCCAGACAGACAGAGCAGGAGTCAACGGGGGGAGTAACAGAGAGAGAGAGAGAGAGAGAGAGAGAGAGAGAGAGCGGAGACATAGGAAGGGGGTGATCGTTGGGGTCGGGGGTTCTCCTGGCCTCCTGCCAGGCCCTGTGTGTAGTTTATGAATGGAGAAGGCCGAATCAGCGCGGCTAGAGGCTAAGCCATAATAAATAAGCCCTCTCCTACCGTGCCGACACAAAGCCTTTGTCCGACACTCGGGAGAACACACTCACCGACCTCTCACTGACTGACAAGCCTTACGCCCCAACACTGATATTTCACTCAAACATTTCTCACAACCTCACGCATTTTCCACCCACTTTTCCCGTTTTTCTCCCCAATCCCTGTGTTAGACATGTATATTTTTCTCTTGGGCATCGTTCATGGTCCGTGCTAACCTTTGGAACAGTACACCACAGATTTCTCCAACGTCAAATCAGCTCCAGTGATGTTTAAACCGTCCTGTTCTGGACCTGTCTGCGACAGTATAAACAGTCTGGGAGTTTATTTTAGCACACGTGAATTTGCTGTGTACATAAACAGTTGACCTGACTAAGATTTGTTCAGAATTGGAGATTCAGCTTCTTTACAAATCTGCGTAAAAAAATCCTGGAGCCGGGCTTCAGCTGCATTCCATTCGGAATAATCGCACCGGAATTATTTTAGTCTAAACATGCATATTCAGGTGTGTCTGTTAGGACGTGCTTTTTTGTTGTTGTTGTTGTTGTTGCTGTTGTTGAAATGTACCAGAGAGACATGTGTTATCCTTTAGAATAATTTAGAAATTCTCGAGGTCATCCAGAATTCTACGATATGATGTCATCTCACATGGGAACACTGTGATGTCACATGACACTCTCCTGGCCAAGAATCTGGCCTCCTTCATCTTATTGTGTCATTGCCTTGAGGGCCTCCCAAGGGTTTCATCACACTCAGTGTGGGGTAATTAGCCCTATTCTGTGGAAGCATTGCATCCAGTATTAATGAGTTACTTACACAGAAAAATGGGTTCTGTTTCAAAGAATGTGTGAAAGGTAGTAAGTCAATGCATGTAGGTCGGTGGGGGTGTGAGAACATAGAGGGGAATGTATCTTTCTTTTTCTGGAAGTACCAGGAAACAATCAAAGTAGCAATCAAAGAGAATTGGTTTTGCATGCAGAAGCAAAGCATTCTCTTGGCACTGGTCCGTTTCCTCAGTCTTGCATGGGCAGCTCCTGCTATTAGTCCATTAACGTGTTAGTCATTCCTCAAAACCTTCAGATGCAGAGTAATAATCTGCTGTAATTACAGTGCGGACCAATGGGCTGCAGATGAGTCACGCCGTTCTTTTTCATTCAGGTGACCGGCAAGGTTCAGCACGGGGTGTGAACTCTCACGCCCAGCGCTATTTTAAGAGATGTTTGTATTGATAGGTTGTGACGACCGGCCAGGTACAGAGTGGAAAAAAAACCCCCTCTCCTTCTCTCGCCTTCTTATCCATAATAACAGCCCTTTTCTTTTCCATTGTGTCCATTAAGCTCTTCAGCAACACCCAAAGAGGAAAGCCCCTAAGGGTGGGATAGCCCATTTAATCTAATCCCAGGCTTTTAGGGCCTAGTGTTTGGCGCTGGCTTTACTTTAATTAAGTGAGGGCTTTTCGAGCCAAAATGTCCGTCAACAATCCGACTCTCCGTTTAAAATGCCAGGGAAACAAAGGTAACGTGGAGAAAAGGGGCGTGAGGTAAAAAGGCTGAGGGAGGAGAGGGGGTGCCCGGCTTGTCTTTTTAATTGACCTCAGACGACACCGCTTGGCTTTACTTTCCAACCAGATGCAGTTCAAAGCGAATCTGTAAACACCGTATGCTTTATTTGCCTGGTACCGCGAGGACATGGGGGATGAGGCGGTGGAGGAAGTGCAGGTTGTGTTTGAGTTAAATGACTGTGGACTAGATTTATACCATTATATAGCCTTTTCGCTCTCATTTACAGCAACTCTCATAGCTAAACATACAGGCACTGGCCGTAAACCCATACTTCCTCAAGCTATGCCGGCGAAGAGAATACGGTATGAGAGCGCAGTGATTTATGTGAGTGAGTCAGAAAGCTTTAAGATAGTCAAGGGGTCTAATCTGGCAACAAAAGCAGGTCTGTTGCTTAACTGTAGAAATATAGAGACGCATGAGTAAACCCTCCACCCCACCCGTTCACTCCCACGCGCACGCACACACACACGCACACACACACACACACACACACACACACGCACGCACGCTCCAGAAATACCCCCTATTATCACCGGCACCTGGTCAAAATAAGAGGGAGAGAAACACGACACGTTTTTCCTCGTTCTTACGTTTAATTACAGCAACACGCTTGCAATGCGTAAACACCGTAGTCATACCCCGGAGGAAGAAAAGAAGGGATTAAGAGGGTGGAGAAGGAAAAAAAAAAACAAAAGACAAAGGACAATAACGTAAGGGACTCAAAGAGCCTTTGATGGGCTGCGTAGAGTGAGTGCACCATTAGGGTAGTGCAGAGAAGGTCAGGATGCTCAAGAAAAGACATAGGCAAGCACAGGTGTGCAGAAAGCGTGTCATTATGACATCATAATCGTTCTCTGATGTCAGCACGAAACCTGAAACACCGCTGGTGATACTAATAGAGCTCTTTTGATGTCGTCTGATTCTTCTAAGAAAAAAAAAATAATAACAGAGGGTCACCTTGAAGAGAACATCTGAGGGGAATCTACCAGAACACCATCGTTACTGTTGTCCTTTGTGGATTTTATCAACGAGCATGCTCGCTGGTGTGAATTATTACGTTTCAAAGGGCAAAACGTAATAATTAGCTTTCCTCAAATGGCTGGGACTTTTTTTGGGTGTTTGGCAAGTGTCTCTTCTGTAAAAAAAACAAAGGATAATTCTCAAAGCCAAGCTGTCTTTTAATTATCATTATCATTAATAATATAAGTAGTAATAAGTAATAAGTGTTAGTGCCAATAGTATTCATATCGCTGTTATTAATATCGGTATTGTTATTGGTAGTGTCAGTTTGATTTGTTTGCCTCTGTATTGTACTTTTTTAATTCTTAAGAACTGAAAATTCTATCTTTAAATATCTGTGCAATATTGTTGTGCTCAGGTCAGTGTACGCAAGCAAAATATTCAGCTGAATCTAACCATCTGACCAGTTGCACCATAGCTTACAGTGGAACTAATATATTTTGACGCAGGGTATGACAGAACAGAGTCACTTTGATTAAGTGCAAACTTCACACACACTGAATTCCAACCATCTTGTCAGTATCCTAACTGTTTCCAATTGGCCCGAGGGGGAAGGCTCGTCATCTGATTGGCTGTGCTGTCCTGCTTTGTTTTGAGATTGTCCAGACACTGTCAGTAATGCTGTTCTGCTGTTGCTTTGGCAGGGGGCACTGTACAGGTGTGTAAGATATCTGTGTGAATGTTTGAGCTTTGTGGTCAATAACATCGCTCCTCACCATTTATGACATCATCCCGAGGTCGCCGCGGGCAACCGGTCCCACTGACACAGCCCCGCAGCATGGACGTGCACACACATGTTCTCACAGAGGCACGTGCACACTCAGATGCACACACACACACACACACACACACACACACACACACACCTGCTGTAACACATGTGCAGCCTGCACTGCACACATGCAGAGTTTAAATCTGTGACCCATCTATCATGAGGAAAATGCATGCAGTCTTGAGGTTTTAAATTAGATACACCTCTGAAAGGACTTTTTTTTTTAACTGGCTTAGACGTAGGGAAAAAGAACATTCACACAGTATATCCTGAAACGTATGAGAGCATTTAAAACTTTGAGAGAGGGAGTTATTATCGTTATGAATAACGACAACGTAATAAAGACTAATAAAACTGTGAGTGGACACTTTTTTCACTGTCATCTTTTTTTAAAGAAATGTATGTTGAATATTTTTCGGAGACAGTGCTCAAATCCGTAGAGTGAGACATTGTTTGTGTGAGAGATGTGGTTTGATGTCCAGGCTTTGTGACAGGTGAGAGAGAGAGAGAGAGAGAGAGAGAGAGAGAGAGAGGGAGAGGGAGAGCTGTGTGAGGAGGGGGTCTTTTCCCTAAGGTGTTATCCCAAAGTTTGAACTTGCCTGTGAAAGCATGAACAGTGACCCTCAGACATGCAGGTGCAGGACAACAGCTAATCCAGGTGAAGAAGAGGTAACAAACAACACAGTGAGAGACTGAAAGAGTGAATGAGAGAGAAAAAAGAGAAGAGGAACAGAGACCAAAGAAAGGAGTGAGTTGCTTGTCTGGTTGTCCTGGCATAAACAGTGGACCAAAAAAAAAAAAAAAAAAAGACAGACTTTTGTGGTTTATGTCTTCCAGAGTTAGAGGAGTCAGTCTAAAATTTACTCTTCTTCGTTTATGTTTGCATTAACCCAGGCGAAATTTGTTTTGATAACAAGATCTGATCTTTCAGGTATGTGAAGTCGAGCGAAGAACTTTCAAGGTAAGGCATCTCTTTCAGCTATGGTACATGTCGCCGAGAGATTGCGTTACATCTGCCTATGTAACGCATCCCATATAAGGATATGAAAGATTTCAAATGAAGGAAAAGCGTGTTAACCTAAAGAATATGCTGTCCAAACACGCACATGTGCGATGGCCATAAACTGACAGGCCGAGATGCGACTTAGACCCCGCCCCTTTCGCAGAACGTACATTGCCTCGACCTTAAAGGGTATCTTTCTGTGGGCTCTATAGCTGAATTCCAGATATTAGGGAATGACATCATTCCGAGATTCCTAAGCATGTTAGATCCAGTCTTATACGTGCATTACCTGCCTTGAGTTTCTTCACTTGTCAGTTGTTTCATAGTTGAGGACAAAGTTGATGGATGATTTTAATTGAGGGCATATTTTTAAGTTACACGTTCCCCCAGAAGAGTTGCGACAGCGTACAAGTTGTAAACTAAATGCAGAGAGTTTGATGGCTTTTTTCGCTTATGTCAGAGCAAGTCAATAACCACCAAATCCAATATAAACCAAGAACAGATTATTTATAACTGATTATTTGTTCCAGAACATTCTCATCAAGATCAAGCTGATTCGATGAGTTATTGCGTTTCGAAATAAATAAAAATGAGTGTCCTAACAGTTCCATGTTTTGGAAAATCTCCTGTTGTTTATAATCATTCTGTCTACACAAAACTCCCTTGTGTGTAGGCTTCTTAATCTGTTGGCAAAAAAACGTTTCACATCAATAAAGGGCCAGGACTGGTATCAGTTTCTGTACCTATCTCTATTTTCTTTCTCCAATCTCTCTCTCTCTCTCTCTCTCTCTCTCTCTCTCTCTCTCTGTCTCTGTCTCTCATTGACTGTCTCTAAGGTTTTCGTGTAAAAGCTTTTTTGGCATGCGTTCTGATACATCTTAACGTACCTGGAATATATTGCTTTCAGTGACAGACAGAACAATAGCTGTGTTTTCTTCTTGTTTACACATTATATCTCACTCAATACTCATGCACGCAAACGCACGTGAAAGCACAAATGCATACTTGAGTGGTTAATCGTATTAGACACATAGTACACTTGTCATTTCTTGTCTCCAAGTGTAATATGACCATTTTTTCCCATTGATTCGTTTTTTCCAAGCGGCCGAAGCAGCGCAGATTCATTGTGTCCGTTGGTGGAGCGTATCCGAATTGAAGGAAACAACACCTCAGTCTTTCCCCAGTCACTGTCTGTTGACCTCTCCTCACTCTCCCTGCGGTGGTGAAACACGGTATGAAAAAACGGAAGGAGAAAATGAGTGGGTGAAGAGGGGTGAAGTAGTTTACTTCCAAACAATAATTCATCACTGCGCAGAAAAGCCCAGTAGGGGTTGAGATAGCCATCAGTGATTGGCAGGGGTCAAAGCTTTCGTTTCAGTGCACCTGGCTTTGCCTGTCCACTGACCTCCATGCTCACTCACAACGGGCTTTACCTACAGGCTTTAACATGGACTCTCCCATGGCTTCCTACTGTCCTGGCCTTCGCTGATACGTGCACACATACACACACACACACACACACACACACACACACACACACACACACACCCACACACAAACACACGCACACACACACATGCACATGCACACGCGCACAAACACACACACACGTGCACACACACACACACACACACACAATATTTAGTCAGCCTGTTTTCAGTTTGTTGAAGCCTGGTCTTGAAGCTGTTGCCTGGGGTGTGTGATAAGATGTGGTGAAGTCCTGTTTTGTGTTTGAAGTGTGTGAGAGCCCTGCTGTAGTGGATTATTTACCAATTTACCACAAGCCAACAGAGTAATAATGATGTGATGTTCTTCATCAGAATGAAAGGATAGTTTTAAGCCAACACTTGCTTCAATCAGATTTATTACCATTACCTCACTACATTTATTAAGCAAGACTCCCTCGTGCACACAATCTACATATGAATCCTTCTCTTTTACCTGTTTTATAGTAACTTTGACAGAAAGCGATCTCACGCCAGAAAATTTCCATTTCTTCAGTTCTTCGCGCTGCTGAAAACTTGCAATCATCAGGGTGAAATGAGACCTCAGACTTTGTTCTAACAGGGCTCCCTGCTTTGTTTGCAATGCATTAGCATACTTTGCTGTGACTCTGTCGTAGGCAAAAAAAAAATAAATATACATAGCACATCAAAGCTGAACTGCTTCACAGACAAACATAAAGCTTTAAATGGATGCTAAACAAACAGTCCCTTCCCTCAGTCCCCTCGTCCTTGAAACACAATGGGTCTCAGAGCAGCTCCTGATCTCCTGCTATTTTTACAAGAGTAAACAAAGGCGGATATTGTGTATTATCTCCAGCGTGGCCTCCCCTTTAAATTTTCCCCTGTCAAAAAATCTAGCCTGGCCTTCGAGAGTTTCCCCAGTTTGTTTGAGCCGACGACAGGTCATGGGTCAGAGAACAATGCGATAGGGATGAGTTCGGTGATTTAAAATGTATCCGCAGCGCCGAAGCCGCAACTGCGACGTTGAACTGACTGTCCGTAGCTTTCGGTTCACGGAAATGTCACGAGCGTCGTTTGGTTATAGCGATAAGGCGTGAAATGTAATGTGACAGTTTTATTTCTCCTGAATGACGGCAGGCGAGCTTTTCTATTCGTGCCGAAATGGGCGCAAGGCAGCGGTGTGTGGAACGTTCTAGGCCCACCTCTCTTTGCCTCCAAGCAACAAGAAAGCTGTTAAAAATAAGTGTTTCTCAAAGGATGAAAGCATTTTTATTTCGCAACAATAGGCCTTTCATTTTTTTCTTTTTTTTTTTTCATTTTTCCCTCACTCTTACATTCATTTTTTCTTTTTTCCCCAGAATGCCTGTTCACTCAGACTGTAAAGTCTTCCAGTTCATTTCTCTCATTCAGACCCTGGGTGGGTGTTTTTTTTTTTTTTCTTTTTATTTGTGTTATTTTCTCCTCTCTGCCTCTCTGTACCCATAGCCTAGGGGGGGGGGGGGGGGGGGGGGGGGGGGGGCTGGTGTGAAATGCCAGTGCAGTCTGAGAGTGCTAGCTTTACACACACACACACCAACACTGCACAGCAACTGCACCAAATGAAATGGTCAGAGATGACAACAACAAGCGTGTAAATCCGCACGGAACACTCACCCTGGAGTTCTGACACTTTTACATCTACATTTATAACCTTTCAGTTGCAGTCCCCTACTGCGCGGTCACAGTCCATGTTGGCAAGAGCGGACGTCCCAGTGCGTGTTTAGTGTGCCAGTTTAATCAGTACTATTTTTCTCTTTACCTTGATATATGTGACCTGTCAGTCAGATCCGAAAGTCTTCTTTTATTAGGGTTACAGGTGAGACCTTATGCACACAGATCTTTTTAGCTGAGAACAGGATGAGTAAGGAAACATGTAGCCTTGTTTGTTTTCTGTGATAACTGCCACTACAGTGTTTTAATGGTGCACACCTGTAAGTGTAGGGTGTTCCGTGTATCTGGTGATTCATGATGGAAGTCTGATTCAGAATGGGAAAAAATTGATTAGCTGCTTCAGAACTCGAATTCCGTCCTGTTTATTTGAGGATTGTGATGTTTTGTCACTGAAATACACACACACAAACACATTCTCAAAGACTAATACATGTACACGTGCACACTCATACACACACACACACACACACACACACACACACACACTCATTGACAAAGACTAATACATGTACACTCCCACACACACACACTCATTGACAAAGACTAATACATGCGCGCGCACACACACACACACACACACACACACACACCAAGATACAGCGGCGTTTCCTTTCCATCCCAAGGCTCTAGCACTTTTCACCTCACCCTAACATGTCTCGGCATGTCACCCTGCACCCAAGAGGCCGCACTGACCCGGCCCTAATCTCTCTTCTGCGGTTAACAGGTTTGTCCAAGGTCAAAACCATGGCGCCCTCGCAGTCTAAACAATACCATCCAATGGATGACACTGCGCAATACAACCGCGGCGTGGGACCGCAGAGAAGTTCGGCCGGGACCCGCGGGAAGCTCCCCGTGTTTCTCCCTCATCCAGTCAGAGTTTAGACAACGTAAAGCAAACATCCGTGCCCTCACACGACGTCGCGGCTAACGCTTCCTCCTCCGTTTAATCTCTCTTTTTTTTGAGAGTGAGAGAGAGAGAGAGAGAGAGAGAGAGAGCTTTTAAAAAGAACCGAAGAGGTAAGGGAGGGGAGTTTGCCAGAGGAAAACAAAGCTGAGGAGGAAACCTGGGAGATAGTGGCAGAGGTCTCGTTCATTTATCACCTGTTGCCCTTGGGCTGTTCTGTATGGCAAAAAGGGGGCTTTGAAGCTTCTCTACATCAGGGCTTTAAGAGTATGTGTTTTCTAAGTGTGTGTGTGTGTGTGTGTGTGTGAGGTTTGTGTGCACAGGAAAGAATAGTAGAATAGCAGGGAGATGAATGAGAGATCCCTATGTTTTCCGCTGTGGTTTATAAAAGCAGACAGACATCCCTCATCCTAAACCTCTAAAAGATTCCTTTTGTTTAAGTGTCCTCATAAAGAAGTAAGAAGGCAGTTTTGCTTTGACTCCCACTCTAATGCACCAATCACAGCTCTGCCATGCAACCACACACATATTATTAACCTCATTCTCTCTCTCTCTCTCTCTCTCTCTCTCAAATTCGTGTGCGCGCAAACACACACATTCATGCATGCACACGAACCCACCCACACAAAAGTGCACACACACACACACACACACACATGCACACACGCACATAAACATATACCCATATTCCTATGTCTTAAGGCTTGTGTATATGATATATCTGTGCCTAAAATATTTGCGTCTGTCCCTCTTCACACGTTCAAACATGCGTTTTCTTATTCTCTCACAAAACAAGGTGTTGCACTTACAATTTCAAAAATGTTGTTTAAAAAAAGTTGAACTTGCTTGTATAACGTGCTGACATATGTGCCTCTTTTTGAGTCTACTCTGACCTACACCAGAATACAACATTATAATCTTGCTTTTAACTGTTCATGTCACTTGATTCTGTGTTTTCCCCATGCATTAATGGCCACGTGCCTTCTCTCTGTGTCACGCAACGATATTTGTCTGCCACCATGTGGCCATGTGGCGGCCGCGTCTCAAGTCTTCACGGTTGCCTTGTACATTTTTGAGCTGCTTCCTCTAATATCCAGTTAAAAGATCTTTGTCGTTAAAATAGTCATATCCTCCTTAAATAGTTGAGCTGGAATGTAGGAAATGTTCCAAGGGTATACCAAGGATATATCACGTAATTTAGGGATTTTCAGTGAGCGTAATGCAAAACTTGAGAATAATGAGAATGTAACCATGAATAACATTACGCTGTACTCTCAAACGCTGCAGTTATCGTAATTTTACAGATGTTTCTGATTTCTGAACTAGAATTTTTCAAAGATGCCCTTTTTGTGACATCACTCAAGGATCCTGGATATACCTAAAGCTCTAACCCTACAATATCTATTCAATATCTTTTTATTTTTCTCCTTATACGCCAGTGATAAATGTGAACTAAAGACACGCCCAGTAAATAATTACGTGTCCTTGCTGTTTATCCCAGTGTGACATTTGAGCCACTACACGTGTTGTAGTTTACAAAATATGTGCGTCCTGACGCAGTACCAGTTGCGTCCTTACGCAATGAGCGTGTCGGAATTGCTGGAAAAATAGGAAACGGTGTGGCAGTAGCTAGCCTGTCGGCTAACCTTAGTGCAAGAGGAATAGCGCTGTTATCAGAGAACATAGTTCACCAGTGACTAATAATTATTGACATATTCTAATTAATATACATATATTTGGTGAAGATTTCAACAAACCAGTAGAGTCCAAGTCGTTTGAACAGCTGGGCCGACATGTCAGAGACATACGGTAATGTTAGCCACTATGCTTCGCGAGTAAGACAGCTTGCGAAATGAACTGTGTTAATATGATGTTATTTGGCAGCTATCCTGTATATGACAATGTTGACTTTCTCATGAAATATATATACTGTTGGTGTCTGGCTCTGACCATTCCTGGACAGCAGTGCTTGTAGTTAGGAAATTAAAACAGAATGATCAGAAAACCTCTTCTTAAAATGGAAGCTTACGATAGCTAACAGCATCCTCCGAGGTGAAATGCTCTTGGATTTCAGCTGGAAAACTAGCTGGCAGTATTGGGTTCAACTCTTCAAATGCAAATTAGTATCTCTCTGCATCTTGTCGAGTTTTACCTCGTGTGGTGAGGTAAATTTCGTTTCGACAGAGCGTAACTGAAGGACGGGGAAAGCTTACTGGCAAACGCGTGTGAGATGTCAAATTATCACTTAGTTTCCAGAATTCTCTGGTAACAGCTGGTGTCTCCAGCATTGCTTGGCAAATATAAACGCAGAACTGTGGCATTCTTGTCCAGGGAGTAGTTGTGACTTTTGAAGACAGTTGTCGGGAACAGACAGTGCTATTTTGAATTGAATGCTAGGAACGTTTCAAATATGACTTCCGCTAACATTGCGGTGATGTAGCCGTCGTTCATTATTGCAATTTTGTCTTACCTGATGATACTAATGTGACCTTAGTGTTACGCTGTTCGCCTCTGTAATCGTATTGTAAGTTTTATAAGTTATAAGTTGTCACATAACGCATATATAACAGTTTCTTCCTGGAAACAAGAGAGTTTGCAAAGCTGTTTTGATACTTGTCCTTGACTGTAGTGTCGACTGTTGAAGTTATGTTGTACGATGAATTATTGATGCACCGATACCTCTCAGGTTGCTTTGAACCCCTCCCCCCCGCTCTCATTCCCTCCCTGTAATGTTGCACCTTTTTCCCACAGTACTCCACGGTGAAGAGCTTCATGCTAATGGTACTGAATGACTGGGCCAAAGTCGCTCTAAATTGCTCTATTGATCCTGTCCTTAGCCTGGCTCCAAACGCACACCTCCACACTTCGCCTTTCATTGACAGATATCTTCTTACTTTGTTCCGCTGGGGGTTTTTTTATGCCTCTGTCTCCACGCATACAGTTCTCAAACTGAGTATAGGTAAGGGTAGTGGTTGAACTATTTGCAGTTATGTTACAGAGCTGCTAAATTAAAGGATGTAACTCAAAGTCAAGAATTGCAAGGAGGCATATTCCTACGTATGCAGTACATTCACACTTTTGCTTGTGTTTATGTCCAAACAGCCCTCATCTGACCTGTGACTGTATTTCAGACAATGACATAAGCTCTTGGTTTAGAATACACAGGCGTTCTATTTATACTCTTTAGACGGCGTGGTGTTACTGTACTTCCTCTGGGACTCTGTCTTATAGTCACCTCTATACCAGAGGATGGAGTCATTAATTGACTTTAGAGTTGTTTGTGTGATCACGCAATGTGCTTCTGACACATGCTTTCTGACACATCCCAATAGATGGCTCAGGGTAGTGATAATGAGCTGTGTTTGGAGGGTTAATCCACACACACTCACTCTTATACACATCATCATCACCATCATCATCATCATCATCATCATCACATGGCTGCTCTTTTGTCCCTGTACAGTGTTGAAACACTGTTACTCTTGGGGCTGTACAAGTGTTGTTTGTGTTGTTTGAAGGTCCTGTCTCTGAGGGCGTGTGATTTCGAAGCAGGATAACATAAGGATAAGATAAGTTATCCTGTTAAGTTCCGTCGTAAACAGCTAACTCTCTCAGGAAATCCACTATCACAAAACTAGCTTGACAGCTATCCAGCTAAGTTACCATGGCAACCTGTCCGTTTGAACAAACCTGCTGGGAAATGGGCTAATTTAAGCTTAATCTGATCTCAGCGCTGTACTCTTGACCAATCACGAGCAGTATCTCAATCAGATGGCTTTGATAACATCTCACGCCTCATGTAAAAAGTTAAAAGTTTTAAAAATCAAACACAGGCGCAAGAAGTTCATTTTAGTGCTGTCACAGTAAGCTACTGTTCAGGCCACGCTTAAAAAAACCCCAAAAAACCAAAACGGACCGTCAGTGTGTTTGTAAAAAATACTACGAGGAATTGTATTGACGTGGAAGGGTGAAGTCATAATCAAATCAGGGAATGTTCTAAATGAGATCAGATTAATGATTTAAGATCCGTGATTTAGTGTAGAAATGGGAACGTCATGCTGCAGTGAAAGATTAAGGGCTGCGGAACAAAAGCGAAGATTCAGAACTTTGCGACACTGCCGTAAGAGTTGCTGACAACGATGACATTTAGCGTTTGCTCTTTCCAGATGACGGGTAAAGAGGATCACGATGTAGACATCGTTGGGAAGGCCTTAATTCCCAGCAGACACTTTGTTTGCAGGTCTAAGGCAAATAAGTCTTTGAGCTGGCAAAACAAATGCTATTTGTAGTTCTAACGACATTGCGAAAGGCGGCCTAAAAAGCGAGGTTGTATTGTTCTTCGGTAGGTTGCAGTACGTGCAAAATAAGGACATCACCAGTCCATTAAAGACCTTTGCCATTATGTGTTTTCTTTTTTTCTTTAAAAGCATTTGCTTCCTTGTTTCAGAACAAGTGCCAAAGAAAACACGCTAAATCACTCTGCCGCCATAAGAGACGTCACGTTAGAACGAACCTCAAGGTTACGCTGTCAGAGCATTACCTACACACACACACACACACACTCACTACCACCACCATAAATATATCCCATTAGTTAAGCCTGTTAATACACCATGCACATCCTCGTAGGGTGTGGGGTCTGTCTTTGTGTTTACGTTACGTAAGGGAAAATGATTGGACGCAGTTATTGCTACCCTGTGAGTGTGTTTAGCATGTGGCGTTAAACACAGCCTCCTGCTGGTTTTGTGCATATCTGAATGCCTTAGATAAATCTCAGGGATTTCATAGCCCTTAGTGTGACTTAACCCACTGCTGAGTTCTCAGTGATTGTGCTGTGTCTTAAAAGAAAACATTAAAAAACATTAAAAAGGGTGAATGATCCGTAATGTAAAACGAACGATTCTTAACTCCCCTCAAAGAAGCGGTTACGTGCGTCCAGACCTCTGGGGTTGTCTGTAATAATAAACCATCTCCGGCCCTCTGAAGGCCCACCCGTACACTGGCAGATAACCTGAGACTTTGAGTTACTGTGCTTGTTTTGTGTTCTGGCTGTGTTCCTCGAAGCAGGGTTTTTTTCCTCACTTAGATGTCCTCGGGCAAAGGCCTTTCTGCTTTATAAACTTATCCCCCTCACATCAGGTCTGCACACTTCTGGACAGGTTAGAGGTTGTGCTCACCTTGTACTCATTCATTCCTGTACTTAACTGTCTCAGCACCTGAAGCGCTTATCACTGTATATAGGTGCTGTTTTTCTATGCTCGTAGGGATGACACCTTCCTGTCTGTATGAATCCACCCACTGTTCTCGGGCTTTTGGCCGAATGCGTCTCACGCCCACACATGCAAATGGCTTTTCTGTATCTACGCCCGACGACACAAAGAGCTTTTTGGGACGGTTCGCCGTGGTGCAGGTCAGCGCTTCGACCCCGCGGTCAGCTGCGTGGGCCGGGTCGGGTCCTGGCGTCGACCCGAGACCACATCTGCACAGCACACCATTCACATCTTCCCTCCCAGAGATGACATCACCCTCGCTACGGGAATTAACCCGCAGATTCCGCCCAACCCCCCCACCCCCCACCCCTCGCCCCCCGCCGCGTTAAAGCTTTGACATCAGACTGTTAAAATGCGGTCAGCATTTAAGGTTTCCTTCATCGAGAAGTCCCACAGCTTTTTCTCCTTCAGAATCTATTCTCAGCAAAGGCTGGAGGGGCTCGTGATTATTCATATAGTGTTCTCTGTCCTAAGCCAGGGCATTTCATATAATTTGGTTCGTTTCTGCTTCACAGCGATGGAAAAACAAAGGCCTTGCCAACAGACGGCTGGTGTTGTTTTGCGTTCAGGTGCGTTCCTGGCCCTGACAAGTCTCAAATCAATCAAGGACGCTTTGACCCTCGCTCTTTGCTGCCTGCCCACATCGGTTCACTTCGGTCTTAATCACAGAATGCCAAGTGGCTACATTCCGGTCATGACACAGAGCTCTGTGCGTGTGCGCGCGCGCGTGTGTGTGTGTGTGTGTGAGTGAGAGAGACTGTCTGAATTAGTCATTCAGCTTGATGGCGGTGAGGTAGGTTCATTTCTACACGGAGACCCTCCTCACCTGGTCTTCGTGGTCTCGTCACACTTCAGAGAGAGGTTTACGTCCCTCGGGACACTTGGCTTTTCCAGTTGACCTAACCAAACCAGTTACTCTGCAAATATTGGCCAAGATAAGTCTCATTATTTACAGAGTGTTGTTGACAGAGAGAAGGGAGAGAGTTTGATGGAGAGTTCCACAGATGAAAAAGAAAAGAAACGGCTTTATTATAGTAAGAGGCAGAAGAATAGAGAGGCGTTCTCTCTTTCCAGCCGCATCTGCGTTATTTATTAACTTTCTCCCTTAACCTCTCCCCCTCTCTCTCTCTCTTTCTCTCTCTCGGTTTCAGATTTCCTCTTTAAGTTCCTGGTGATCGGAAGTGCGGGGACTGGGAAATCTTGCCTCCTACACCAGTTCATTGAAAACAAATGTAAGTGTTGCATATCACTTTCTTTCATTCTCTCTCTCTCTCCCCTCTCTCTCACTCTCTCTCTCTCTCTCTCCCCCTCTCTCTCTCTCTCTCTCTCTCTCTCTCTCTTTTTCTCTCTTTCTCTCTCACACACACACGGACATGCACAACCACAGACAAGTTGTAATTAAATAATGACCTTTAATTCTCTGAGCCGTCAGCTACGTGACTGCGAGGGACGCTGACCGCTAAGACATTTTGCATACGTCTGAAATAAGATTAAGGCGCTTCAAGCCAGATTATTGTACAAGCCAAGGAAAAAAAAAAAAAAAGATAACAGACTATATGGAAATTACTCAGCATTAGTGGATTTTTTTCTCTGTGAGTGGACACCAGCAGTCGTCTCGGTTAGTTACAGTTACCAGTCATTTTTCCTTAATGGCCAAAATACACTTCTTATCAGACATGTCATGATGGCATAATCCACATTTCATAGTACCCTTACTGGTACTGACAGAAATATTATATCATTTTTCTATGAATGATAAATCTGAATCATCTGGCTGCTAAGGATTCATCATATTTAGTGTAACTCTAGTGTACTCACACACATTTCTCTCTGTTGTTCATACTTCAGTCAAACAGGACTCCAATCACACCATCGGCGTGGAGTTCGGCTCTCGAGTGGTGAACGTCGGCGGAAAAACGGTCAAACTGCAGATCTGGGACACAGCAGGACAGGAGCGTTTCAGGTATTGGTTTCGAACTGGGACGATGCCATAATTGAGCCCGATCGGGTTTGGACCAGAATGCTCACTGTTGAATGTGTTATAGGTCCGTGACCCGCAGCTACTACCGCGGAGCAGCAGGGGCTCTCCTCGTCTATGACATCACAAGGTGAGAGAGAGAGAGAGCTGTGTATGATGTCATCACACCAAAAAAGCACATTCTATTCACTGGCTTTATTGAACAGTGGATTGACTAACAAGTCAACCGAGTGAAGGGAGTTGAAATACACCAACCCCAACATGCCTACCTGTTGTCTTGTGGCTTCTCAAAAGTGTTCAAAAAGCGAAAAAGCATGGTCGGAAAAAAAAACAAAAACAAAAACACAGTCCACAAAAGCATGAAAGACATTCGGCAGCAGAAAGGGACGCTTTGTTGGTTGTGCTTCTTTTTTTTTTTTTTTTCTTTATTGGATAAGTTTTGGGTTGCGGCTGCGTTGTCATGGTAATAAAGATGAAACGAAGGAGATGATTGGGAGTGACAGGACGGTAATAAAACGTCGGCCCGTGGCAGCCAGCAGCAGGCAGATATCTGCTTCATTAGACAGTGTGTCACCCAGGAGCTTCAAGCAAACAGTCGGCGGAGTGATGGAGATTGTGTGTGTGTGTGTGTGTGTGTGTGTGTGTGTGTGTGTGTGTGTGTGTGCGTGCGTGTGCGCGTCTGCATTTTGGGGCAGGTCATCGTTTCAGCATTCCGCTGACATCATTGTTCTGCAGCTGCAGCACAGGCGGGCCAAAAAAAAAAAAAACTCAAGCACCCACACCTCAACGCTTCACTTAATCGTTCTCCCGTTGCCATGGTCGCAGGCAAATGGTTACTGTAGAGACACTGACTCAACCAAAACAAGTCAAGTTTCCTGAATGTGTGTCATAAAAAGAGGAACTTGAAGCGGAGGGATATTCGCCTAATTATTCTTTCCACTGCATTACCCTCACTGACTCTCAGTTCCGCCTCACTTTCTTTTTTTCTTTTTTTTTTTTTTTTGAGTATTCACTTTTGAAGAACAGAGAATTACACGTTGTCACAAGGCATGTCCTTCATGTCCCACTCATATCATCAAGTCCCTGACGTACCCAGAGGTTTTTGCGCCACGGCAAAATGGCTGCGTTAGCTTTTCTGTCTTTGTTGACCTCTTCTCTCTCTCTCTCTCTCCCTCTCTCTCTCGGTGGTCCTCCCAGTCGAGAGACGTACAACGCTCTGACCAACTGGTTGACGGACGCACGGACGCTGGCCAGTCCCAACATCGTCATCATCCTGTGTGGGAATAAGAAAGACCTGGACGCCGACCGCGAGGTCACCTTCCTGGAGGCGTCGCGTTTCGCCCAGGAGAACGGTACGCGCCTCTCTGCCCCCCCGCTCCGGCCGATCGTCAGTGGCAGGGGTCAAAGGTCAAAGGTCACAGTCAAACCTAAGCAGCTCATTAAAAATAAATAAATAAATAAATAACCTGTTAAAACAAAGACCTTTTAGAAACACAGTCTTCACAGTACTCTAAACATCTTCAACTTTTACCATTTTCCCCCCATACAAACCATAAACCCGTTAACCTTTTACGAGTCCTTTTATTACTTACGGACCTTCTGTCCAGCGCACAAGGCCCAAGCTCTGTATCCAAGTTTGCTTTTATCTGGTCAGTCAGTCAGTGTGCTGGCTGTCCTCACTGATGAGTGGTGTAGCCTGGAGGGCAGACAGGCCCTCCTAGTCTGTCTCCTCTCCATCTCTCCTAATCCTCTTAGTGACGGCTGCCAGCTCATTCAACGAATGGGTGGAACTGGAAGACGGTTCTCAGGAGAGGCCCATGTCTAAAGCATGAAGTCATACATTTATGAGGATATTAATCTTGACGGGTTTGGGCTTTCAGGCTTTTAGACGTTTGGACGATCTCCAGTAAATCGATCTGGTTTTGGGTTTTTTTTTGTTTTTTTTTTGCTGAACAGACCTCCTCTTCTGGTTTGACCCAGATAAAAAGAGTTTAACCGATCAAGTATCCGTCCACGAGTTCCGCCGCTTTGTCGGGGGGTGTGGCGTTCGTTTGGCGGAGTGTCGTTCGGGCAGCGAGTTTGAGGGTGATGTTTTGTTGATGTTTATGGCAGAGTTGATGTTCCTGGAGACGAGCGCCCTGACTGGAGAGAACGTGGAGGAGGCCTTTCTGAAATGTGCCCGTACCATCCTCAACAAGATCGAATCAGGTACGAGAGAGAGAGAGAGAGAGAGTCTTTCTCTCCCCGCGCCTCAGCAAATGTGCTAAGGTTAAAGTTTCCATCTGTCAGTACACATCAATTTTTTACGAGCGTGTGTGTGAATGAGAGATTTTGTATCTGTGTGTGTGTGTATGTGTGTGTGTGTGTGTGTATGTGTGTGTGTGTGTGTTGTGCTGTGTGTTGTGCTGTGTTGTGCTGTGCTGTCTGTAAGTATATGTGTATAAATGTGTGTGTGTGTGTGTGTGTGTGTGTGTGTGTGTGTGTGTATGTGTTTGTTGTGCTGTGCTGTGCTGTCTGTAGGTATATGTGTATAAATGTGTGTATGTGTTCTGTCTGCAGGTATATATGTGTAAATATGTGTGTGTGTGTGTATGTGTTCTGTCTGCAGGTATATATGTGTAAATATGTGTGTGTGTGTGTGTGTTCTGTCTGCAGGTATATATGTGTAAATATATGTGTGTGTGTGTGTGTGTGTTCTGTCTGCAGGTATATATGTGTAAATATGTGTGTGTGTGTGTGTGTGTGTGTGTGTGTGTGTGTGTGTGTGTGTGTTCTGTCTGCAGGTATATATGTGTAAATGTGTGTGTGTGTGTGTATGAGTTCTGTCTGCAGGTATATATGTGTAAATATGTGTGCGTGTGTGTGTGTGTGTGTGTGTGTTCTGTCTGCAGGTATATATGTGTAAATATGTGTGCGTATGTGTTTGTGCTCTCTGTATTTACGCGTTCTCCGTGTGCAGGTGAGCTTGATCCAGAGCGGATGGGCTCTGGCATTCAGTATGGAGATGCTTCTCTGCGGCAGCTGCGACAGCCCCGGGGCTCTGCCGCACAGGGCAAACAGCCGTGTAACTGCTAGGGGTGCGACCCCCCCACCCCGCCTCAGCTCCAGACTCCACACACACAGCCTCCCCCCCCCCTTCCGGTCAGTACCATAAAACGCACGCTCGCACCAGCCTTCGTATGGTCCGTGCATCAACACACAGTTGTCTCAGGAATTTCTGAATGCGGTCGCCATAACTACCATCACTAGGGTTAATAACAAGCGGTATATTTACTCACGGGCCCAGTTCATAGCACGTTCTGTGCCTGACATGCCGGAACCTTCTATTATACAAAAACGATACCACAGAATCGTTTTGTTTTCACAACAACATGTCTCAGGCCACGCAAAACATGTTCCTTTGTAACCATCAGTACAAAGAAACACTTCATAACAGTCGTGTTTATGTTGAGAGCTAATATCCAGGTGACATACTTAATTACAGCGTGCCGTCGGATGTCGTATGATTTTTGTGTGTTGTCTAAACTGAGCAATGCTGCACTGCCTGTTTGAGATGTCAGGTTTGACACCAGTAATTGTAACCCTTAGGAGGACAACACTATTCACACAGTGCTCTGTTAGTGCTGCAACACTGGAGTGAATAATATTGTTACAGTATCTATGAAAACCTGTGACGATACCATGCTATATTAAATAATAGCCTTACTGCACAGAAGGTTTCGTCATATTTCATCACACGTTTTTATTCTCCCTCTCTCTCTCTCTCTCACACAGTTGAACTCCGGTTGTCTCTGGGTCTGCAGGTCCACCCCCCCCCTTCGACCCTTTACACACCCAGACACATCTGGATCTATTGTTTCTTCTGAAGTCCATCTGTAACCTTTGACCTCTGACCTTGAGAAAGAGGCTGTTGGTCCTGTGGATGTTCAGGGCTCCAAACCCTGTCTGATGGGAAGGGTGTGGAATGTATGACGGACAAGGGCACAAGTGATGACTTATGGGACGTTGGAGGACTCCTAGGGCAGGGTGTGTGTGTGTGTGTGAGGAGTTTTAAACCTATTCCTGTGATTCTGATACACACACACACACACACACACACACACACACACACACACACACAATCTGAAGTTATAATCTGAATTCCCCTGCAGTGAAATAATCCCCCCCCCCCCCAAAAAAAATCCCTAGATGATAAAAGAACATTCCACACTTGTTTAAAAAAAAAAAAAAAAGGTATCTTGATGAGTTTTATGATGAAGTTCTTGGAAATGTTTTTTTGTTTTTTTTTTGTTTCCGTTCTCCGTTCATGTTTTGATACTTAATGTTTTTGATTTGAATGTCTGATTTTCACGTTCACTTATTAGCAAAAAAAGAGACAGTGTCGAACGAGCTGATTAGAATCAAGTTTTCGGATATAATCTGGTGTCTCAACAGAGTGAACATCCAAACATTACTTTAGGTATGAGGAAACGTCTGGATTATGAAGCCTACCCCACTTAAAGTGTGTGTGTGTATGTGTGCGTGTGATTGTGTAGATTATGTGTGTTTGTGTGCTGTTGTGCCCTTTTAACCTCTGTTTGACAATATCTCCCCCTGTAGTCACTGTGCTGCCCATGTATCTAAGGAAAAATCTATGCTGTTAATGAGACATTTAAAGCACAAGAATATAGAGGGATCTTTGTACACACGACATGTACACCCTAGTGGTCACCTGGTCAACGTTATCAGGAACATATCAAATGCTCCGTGTAGCTCGATCTGTCCTTGGTCTTGAGAAGGTTATCTGACAACACAACCCATATCCTTCCACCCACGCCTGTCTCCGCCTCTCTGGAATGCTGTCAGAGTTCCGTTTTTGGAATGTTTGATAAAATCAAGGTTCTGACAACTGTAGCCAGGCGTGTGCCCTCACTTTTACAGAGTCAAAATCAGAGGAGTAGATAGGTATGCGGATGAAAACGCAGCGGCCATTCACAGCCGTACCTGTGAAACAACCCCTAAATTGTACTGCCGTGTGAGGGTCAAACAATAAGAGTAAAAGAAAGATAGCTAGGCATGGAAAAATTGTTTCCCTGCACTGTGTGTTAAGAATGTAATCATAGATGGAGGTTCAGTGTGTGTGTGTGTGTAGATGATGGTCAGCGCAGGGGTGTGTACTGCTCCCTTCTCCCGAGTCCTCTACTGAGACAAAATTAGCCATCACCCCGAGACAGATAGACCCACCCTCGCCAGTTTCTGTGTGTTTTCAACCCAGTCTCTGTGCTGTGTGATTTTTTTTTTTTTTTTCTTTGTCCTCTTCAAGTGCACTTTTTTTTTGACTGTTTATATACTGTACCAATAGAATTGTACAATTTATAGTAATTTAAATATATACTGTTACGAGAGGAATTATTTTAAAAGTAATCATTCCTTACTAAAGAACAACTGAGTGTATCTCCACGCCATCCCCTCCTCGAAAGATTGGTCCATGGTCATTTCACACTGCAGTGGTGAAAGGTGAAAATTCTGCCACTGTGGCCAATTATATATATACATATATATATTTTTTTTTTTTTGTCATTAAACCTCATACTTCATAGAAGAGTCCAGCCCTAATTCGCTCAGCTTGTACGACCGTGTAAACCTTGAACTGACAGTGGTTTTGAAAAGGGTCGTATTTGGATGACAGCTGTAACATTCTCGTCTGTCGAGACCGATCTGATGTATCCTCCTCTAACACCGTTTAGCAGTCTCTGCCACACTCCGCAGGACTCTCACTCACATCATTAAACTGGGAAAAGGGGAAAAAAAAAAACAAAAAAAACCGTTTACCAATAGCTCATCGTCCTCAGCTTTCCACTGGTGTTACTGGAGAAGATGTTACTGTGTTTCTGAGTCAATGTTCTGAGTCGATAGCCCTCTCAAAATCACTTGGGTATCGCACTGTAATGACTGTCTGTATGTATGTGAGATCCTCCCGAAGCGTGGGGCAAGAAACAGTGGATACATAAGATACGAGTCATATTTTTTAAAAATGCATTTCAATGAGGTTAGCTGCAACTAAAAACTCTCCTGATGATTCTCTGACCCTTTTAGAACATACATATTTAAAAAAAAAAAAAAAAATACTGCATTAACTCAGTTGTTGCTTAGTAACTAGTGTGATTCGTCCATCTGCAAATTACTGTATATCTGAATCATCTATGCTGTAAATAAGATTGAATTTGTCTATTGGATTGTTTTGGTTTTTTTTGTGGGGGGGGGGGGGGGGGGGTGCTTGTTAATTTTAAAGATTAGGGATTCTAAGTAAACTCTGCTTGTTTTTTTATGTTACATCGTCTCCCGTGTGTTTTCTTTCCCTGTGTTGTGTCATGTGTAATGTCTGATGAGCTGTGGAGCTGAGAAAGGCAAGTTTTCTTTAAAAAAAAAAAAAAAAAAAAAAAATATATATATATATATATATATATATATATATAGATTTATATTTATATATGTGTGTGTGTATATATATATACACACACATATATATACATACACACTCACACATAGATATAGCCTGTATTTTTGGCCTTTGCATCTCAATAGCTGTCATGAGATTTTTTTAAATGAATTCACTCTCATGTTTCAAACCGCACATTTATCTGGTTTCGGTAAACACACTCGAGCAAAAAAGCTCACTTACAGTGAAGATGACCTCATCCAATAGCTTATAGAGTACTGCATTTAACGTTCTACCGTCAGCAGGGGGCGGTAGACCACAGAAAATGTTTGTCAACTTCTTTGCAAGTTTTTCTATTTGGAGCTGTGCATACTCTTGTGTGATGGTTAGTTTCATTTGAAATACGACACACATACATATTCAAACTGAACCTTCAAGAGTCTAAAATCAAGCACACAGCTGTTTTTGATGTTTGGTTTTTTTTTTCTTATTTCATCTTTATTTCTTCATTTCATTTCTTTTCTGATGTATATTCACATTGACCAGAATTATTCTTTCGGAAGAATTAAACATTTTTCAGTTGTAATCTCGCAGAAGTACATGTGGGTTAATCTGGACATTTCTTACCTAAGGAAGGGACACATTAAAGAAATAATAATAAAAAAAGAGCATACAAAAATCAACAGCAATATATGAAACATAACATTGTTTACGAGATTCAAGGCTGAATGTGGAATGGTTGCTATGAAACCAACAGTACAGAGGCATGATGTCACAATGCCTCTCAAGTCGTGAGTGGAGAAAAACAGCACATCTGCCATCTGTCCTAAGATGATCTCTGATTGGTTGTTTAGAGGAGATATACCCAGAAACTCGCAATGAAAAACAACTTCTCAAAGCTGGACATCACACTAGCAGAGCCAGAAATTGTACAAGCTGTGCACATTGATAAGCCAATGCGTACACCAAGTCTGTGTGCATGCGTGTGTGTGAGTCATGACAATGAGACCTAGCAGGGAGATGAACCCTGAGGGTTTGCAGTAACTGTCTCTGACTACGCTGGGTCTCCTCTGTACTGTTGCTCGGAGCACTATTACGAACATTCAGCCCTGCTCTGAACCAGCTCCCCCATCTCCATCCTCTGCAGATGACCAAACATGACTCAGCGTTAAGCCTCTGCAACCAGACATGTCTCAGCATAAAGGCTCTGGACATCCAGAAAGAGAAAACACACACACACACACACACAAAAAAAAAAAACAACAGGAAAAGACAGAAACATCTCGAAGTGCCGTTTGTTAATCACAACGTTGTTAATCGCAACCATGACTCACTGGTATGAAGATGATTCCTGTCAATGTTCCTGTTGCTGATTTTAGCAACAAGAGCCTTAACCTTGTGATTTAAGGTCTTCCACATTGCAGAGATACTAGCAGACACATCTGGGGAGACTGGTTAAGCAACTGGAATGGTTCAGTTGTTAAGTTCCGTACAATTATACATAAAATATATAGGCCTATATAATGTATATATATACACACAATGAAAACAAAGTTCACAGCACTGTCTTACACATGAAGCACAACATACTTTGACTTACTAGGTTCTGTGTGGTTTATACCTCTTTTATGGGTTCATTTTACCTCTTTCTTTTTTTGTTTGTTTGTTTTTCTTTTCGAAAGTTACACAGTAATGCAAGTCACCGACCAACATGTAAACTGTTTAGGAATTACAACTTCATAGAAACCTGTTTATATTTACGTCTCACGACGTTTCATTGGCTTCGTGTCATCGGGATTAAAGGAAGTAATTCAACAATGGCTGCAGTCTGAGAGGAGTTCGCTCTGAACCAGGGTCAAACGGCTGAAATCACTGTTATGTAGTAGTGTGGTTCTTTTAATTGACATGGATGGATTCAGCAAGCTCTCGGTGACATGGAAGTTGTCAGCCATCACAGAGCTCGTAATCTCTTTTAGTGTCAGTGATAAAAAGGGAACGTCCGGCGTTGCCAGATTGTGGTCATCTACATATGCTTATACAAGAGAGCGCATACAAGTCACAATCTGGCAACCTCTCAGTGTGATTTTTTTTTTTTGGAAAGAAATCGATGCTTAGGGGTGGGGTTCACAAACTACGTCTATGTCGAGATTAAAATTTAGGAGCCCAGTGCAATGCAGATGACTGATCTGATAGATGAACGATGTGACGGGGGAAGCAACCCTCCTCTTGTGCAGTCAAGACATACGATATCTAACAATATGCAAATAAAACTGACCTCAGTAATCAAGAGTGACATTTCAGTGGCAGAGTCAGGTCTCTATGGTCAGGATTAGAGCAACAGACTGCCAATAAACAGTGCCTTTGTCAGAGGACAGTTGCCTAGCCCTGAGCGAGAGATATTCTCCTGTTAGCCTATGCTAATTAGATGACTTCTACAGAGCTCAAAAAAAAAAAAGAATTTTTTTGAAATGTTTATGGTTGTAAGGACGCTGTACAATACACCAGAATCAAGACTGCAGTGGGGCGGGCCATGCTCCAAGAGTATGTGTGAAACTGGCCAATGAGAGTGCGGTTCTATAATGAGTGACACTGAAAACATGTTCCGTTCTGGGTGCCTACTCCAGAGACTGCAGCATGAGCAGTTGTTTGAGGACTTTGGTTTGGCTGGTCTCTCGGATTTCTCCAGCCAAGAACATTTCATCCACCACTGTGTACACCTGCCGCAAGAACAAGAACACATCTCTCAAGATAGTAAATGCACATTTTTGGAAGGTACAGGTCTTGAGAAAATGCTGCATCACAAGACTGAAAACTGAAGACCTTTTCACTTTTTCCCCTCACAGCACTTTTCAAAATCACTTGGCATTTTTTAAAGAACAATAAACACCTGATTAACTACATTAAATTAAAAAAAAAATACATTCAGGCTCTAGAGACATAAATGCAGAATTTAAGCAGATTGGAGTAATGAGTTGCTCAAAAAAAAACATGCTAGATGGAGGAATAATACGTATGAGAATAAAATGCAGGATCAAAACTACAATTCAGTATCATTATTTTTGCTGAGAAACATACATACTCTTACAAGTATGTAATCATAAAAACGTCTAATCAGGTTAAAAAAAACTGTCATATTAGTTACAGCAGAAGTGTTTCTCCGCCTCACTAACTTTCAGGCTTTTAACGTTAACTCCTCAGCCTTCAGTAAATTTCCGGATGATCCACACAAGCGACTGTGTGTAACAGTCAATTAACTAAGCTATATGATTAGCCCTTTCACTCTTCAGAATGGAAAACATTCACGGCACTCGTATAAACCCTCCCTCCAATTTTCGCCAGGTTTTCATTTGATCTGATGGGAGTAATTATGAGCAAACGAGGTGACAGCCATTAGCTGTATGCGATGTTCTTAAGTTTTCTATAGCCTCGTCTTTCCTTCTGAAAAAAGTTAACAGGAGTCGGCGTTTAAGCGTGGGCGGTACTTTGTTAGCGCTTTGTGGAGTAGGCGGATTCAAAAAATATCTACGGTAATTAAGCGACAGTGCCGTTGAGTGCAATTATCGCCGGCGACTCCAAATTGCTTGTGGTTTTCTTCTAACGAAAGCCTACCCACACCAAACTGATGTGGACGTTCTTAATTGCCAGATTGTTGTAATTATGCACCGAATAACCGTTACCATGGCGCTGTGTTATTGCTATGACACGGTGGCAACGGCATTTTTTTTTAATTGCATTTCTTTTATTTGCCCGTCTCTGGATTGTAAAAGTCGCTGGAGCATCTGCTGATTCTATAATGACAATCTGGCATTGTGACACTAACGGTGCAGACGGCTAAAAGGTCGGATGGAAAGAAGCTTACCTTGTAGAAATTGAAGACCAGATCCAATTCACACACGTTGTGGAAATACTCATTCAAAACCTGGAAAAGAAACAAAGAAATGAAGATTAAAAAAAATAAACCGCGTTGCTAAATGTCCGAGGAGTGACAGTGTGTCAGCAACATGCTGAATAAAAGTGAGTTGTGTGAGGTGACTAATCAATAGCGGTTCGCGGGGCTTGCAATCAACCATCAAATTCTGAGTAGCACCCTCAGCCCATGTTCCATGAAGAACAGCAGTTCAGAGAGCAAAACAACTTTCCGTCAGTCAGTTGGCCATACAGTCTTTCTATGGTAAAACCAGGGGTGTAGCCTGGTTACAGGAGTGTACTTTGTCCCTGTTTATGGGAATGAACATCATCATTTGACATATACTTGATTGTAAGCAAATCTGTCAATTGAAATGGAGGACAACCTAAGGACTGGCACTAAATGTGGAAATGCAAGAAACACAGATCTGTCCTTTACTACTTTCTCCAAGTTACCATTCGTGTCTAAATGGCTAAATCAAATTTGGCATATTCTAACATTAAAGGGCAACACTGACTTAAATCTAATGTTTGAGACCAGGCCATTTCTTGTTTAGGGCACAGAACAGCACAGACATCCATCTGACGCCGTATGACATTTGAAATGTTGGGGGGCTGATCTGGGATCAGTGTGTGTGGGAGGGTGATATTATGCGAAGACCATGGGAAGTCCTAGCATTCCAGGGCTCGGTGCTCTTGAACTGCAGAATACTGTTTTCCCTCACGGCCACATTCCGCCTGTCCCTCGCACACGGAACATGCCGTGCAGGCGGCCTCTCTGTCCGCTACTCTTCCTCCGACGACCCAGTAACACTCAGGGTGTACGATACGGAGAGAGAGCGACAGAGGAACATTCAGAGAGCCATGGCCTTATTTGCTGAATTACAGCTGGAACGAATCCAAGAGTCCCTCGAAAGCTTAGAGAACTCTTTTATTGGCACTATTAGATAATATTTATATGGCGCCTAAACCAGCCCATATTTTACATCTAAGCAGTATGCTACATTGCACATACACAGAGCAGTTGCTTATTGGTTCTCAGTAATAAGAAAGGAACAAAGCTTACCTCCACAAAGTTATGAATGCCCTCAAGGTAGGCCAGATTATTGTCAGTGACATCCACACAAATACAGAAGTACAGGCCAGCATATCGTCTGTAGATGATCTTGAAGTTCCTGAACTACAGTGACAGACATGAACAAATTACTGTGCATTCGCTCCATCAAAATCAACTGAAGAGCAAAACATTGATGGTTAATCACTGAAAACACCTTGAACAAGAGTACTCCATCTGCAGTAAGTCTCATAAAATTCTACTGAAAGGTCTATGGCGTGACCCAAAACTATTTAATATCAGCGTATCACTCTGCGCGTCTGGGATTTGACTTCCTGGAACAGATCTGTTTAGATGAAATACTCGTCTTGACTGAGATGACACAAATCAAAGATGATGGAATACCTCAACAAAGTTAGTGTGTTTGGCGTCACGGACTGTCACGACAGCATGCACCTCCTCAATCAGTTTCTGTTTCTCGTCGTCATCAAACTGCATGTACCACTTGGCCAGTCTGGTCTTTCCTGCTCGATTCTGAATTAGGATGAAGCGGATCTGGAAAAGACAAAAGTTGGAGAGAGAGAGAGAGAGAGAGAGATCAGTACCAGTTTAAATACTTGCACTGCTTAGTTTTACACTTTTTCGGCACTCGTAACGTGATTGAAAAACACCAACATTTTTCGATGTGTTGCATATTAGACTGGCCTACTTTACGTCATTAAAAGAACAGACACGCTCATGAGGGGGGAAATATGGGAAAAGGTGCTCCAGAATCTTGATCATTTTATTCAATTTAAACAGACAAGGGTGTTCGAACTGGTAAAACATCTTGGCTACTTCTTTCACAATTGGCCTTCCATCGTCGTTCTAACAGGACAAATTAGTCCAAATAACTAACTTCGGTGTTAGCCAGACAAAACGAAGTCTAATTCGTGATTTGACGAACCGATGGACAACTCTGACAAATGGCTAGTTCAAATGATTTAGACTCCACAGAAACGTCTCTGCAAATCAACGAGCACTACCAAAGGAGGCTAAAATTAGCTGGCTAATTTATCTAGGTTAGTTAGCTTTCGTCATTCAATAATTCAAACAGTGATGTACGCACCGAATGATAGATATTGTCTTTATTATTATAACCTTTATTCTATATTAACACTGAAAAGATCAGTTCGACACAGTCATATTATTGTCTGTGAAGAAAATAACGTTGCCGCCTGATATTCTTAACGGCTAGCATTAGCCACCAATGTCCTATCGCTAGTGTTCAGTTTTAAGGACAGATAGCTAGCTATAGCATCGTTCAAGGGTATACAGAGAGCTAAAAGAAAAAGATAACAGACTTACCATTTTCTTCTTTTCTTCAACAACTTGTAGAAGTAGCCGATACTTCCGTTATTTGACAACCAAGCGTTATATTTGATTAAATTATAAAGGAAGTTTGACTTGACAACCACTCCCGCTACACTTACCAAGCAGGGTGTAAGGAGAATAGGCCACTGCTCCTGGGGCGTGTGGGTAATATAGTTTTTTTACTTTAGCTGTTCAATTCATGCTATGCCACAAATGGTTTCAGTATATACTACAAGTACCATAATGTATGAGATGTTTCACTCAAAAATGATGACGTATGAGATCATGTGAAGCATTATACAAAATTATAGTCCTTTACAAGTCACTTGAATTACTGAAAAATCATAGTGATCTACCGGTATTCAGAATACACATTATAAAGATCGCTTTCAAAACTTTTGAAGAGTCTTTTGAAATCATTTTAGTTCCCAAAACTTAGCCGTCTTGTAAGCGGAATTTTAGACTTTTATTAAGGCTTTAAACTGGAATATCAGAGACACTTCTGAGATAAATTATTATTATAATGATAAATCACACCCCATGTTAATTAAATGAAAACTGTTTAATTACCCCAGGATACTGGTGTGAGCTGAGCAAAATGCATGCAGTCAGCTTCAGTCCCTTGATGCATAATGTGATGGGCAGGCTTCCTTTGCATTTAGCTGTTTGATTTGAAAATGACCTTTCACAATTAGTTTCATCATGAACAAAATTAAAGTTTTACACTTGATAGAAATATAACAGCAGCATGCCAGCTTTGTGCCAACAAGACATTTTGTAATTTTTTGTCAAGGGAACGGTAAGATCCACTCATTTTAACCGAGGAAGTCTTGGGGGGGGGGGGGGGGGGGGGGGGGGGAGGGGAAAAAGGCCTCAACAAAACTTTCCAAAAACATCAGATGAGCCAAATCAGTCGCTTAAGTTACAACTCAGCATACTTTGTGTATACTGAAGAGGGAAAAAAAAAATCATCATGCATACACCATCACAAATGATTAAACAAAGAACTTAGTGAACTCAACTTGTTGCCCTCTGCATGTGTTTCCTGTCTGAAGGGGATGTCCAAGGCATATGGTCACTTGAAATGAATATGTTGAAGACAACGCATTGTTTTCCAAAGTTTATGACTGTAGGAAAGGAGTTACTCAACGCTAAAATGAGCATGGTGTAGCACAATACATTCATATAGATCTCTTGAGGATAAAAACAAACACTTTATTTATAAACCAAAAAAAGAACAACAACAACAAAAGGCACATATGTTGTTTTTGAAACTTTGGAGGGCACAGTAGGTGCTTACATTGACATACATGTACATATATCAATATTACTATATATATACATATATATATATATATAAACAGTGTTCATGCAAACTGAAGGGTCTGATTTCATTACATCACTAGCTGTAGCTGTATCTGCACTGTTAGGACTTTGGTTTGTTTGCAGAGCTGGAGATTAGCCCATCCACAACAGAACATTGTCCAGACAGCTTGGACAGCCTTTCTGTGCATAGTAGGAGGGGGGTGGGGGTGGGGGCGAGAGGAGGGGTGGAGATGGGGGGGTTGGGGCAATGAATGTTGCACAACTGCAAGAGGGAAGAATGTGGTAGCCCTTTGGGACCAAGAAATATTTCAGCTGCAGTTTTGAGGTGAGAGCACAGAGCTCTTGTTATGTGTTCAGTTTTCGCTGCAGTATTTTCACAGCATCGGGGTTGGTTGTTGTGGCAAATTTTAAAAAAGAAGAAAAAAAAACCTGCACTCCCATTGCTTGTCAGCAGCAGACTAGTAGCTGTGGAATTCTTCTGAAATTCCAAGGTGTAAAGGAATGCTGAATGTTGTTCTCTGTGTATCAGAACTGGAACAGATCATCTGCTGATGTTTAAAAAAACCAACTAGAAGTATTTGCTCACAGGGAAATCCATATCACCAATGGTGGTGGTCCATTTATGGGTCAGTAAAACCAAGCGTGGAGAACAGGAAAAGATTAAAAAGAAACTTTGAACTCTTTAATCGGCCACTGTTTGATTTGGGTCACAGGAATTAAATCATATACCACTGGCTCCGGACTGTAGGAAGATTTTTGTGTAATTTAAAAGACCATTTTAAACTGATTCATTTTCAGTCACTTTGTGTTATTTCAAGAAGGATTTTTAAATAGCACTAGATTTAGCACTTCAGGGCCTGATATACAACTGAAGTTGACTTTTAGTGAAGAAAAAAGAAAAACGCTCTCAGATTATGTTAAAATGAAAAGTTCAAATTGTACACATTGAAAGCACATGGCAGAACAATGTTTGTTTTTGCTCCAATTTCAGTCTGCAATTCAAATGGGAGAAACAATTGTCAGCTAAATTTTGATATGTATGAATATAAAAAAAGAGCTTATTATATGTCTGTCCTAGGGCAGTCACACATACGTGGTTGTGGAGTAGCATAACGTCAGTTGTCATGGCTCTGTTTACACCAGGGCCCTTTTAAGTCAAGCATGTCGCCTGCTTTAAATGATAAAAGGATTAGGAACGACCTTCATGTCAATTCATATGCTCTTGTATTCATTAAGACTAGAATAGAAGACAGTCAAGATTATTCCAAATCTTTTAATACAAAATTAAAAAAAAGGAAATAGATTTATTTTTAACAACAGCAACACTCCTTATTATTATTATTATTATTATTATTATTATTATAAATAATATAACACGAATCCCTTCCGTCGTTGGTTAACGTTTATAGAGACACAATTGTTTTGTGTGTGCGTGTGTATGTGTGAGTGATAGTGTGTGTGTGGTAAATGTGTCCATGCGCCACTGCGCGAGACTACGCCGTCGTTGTACAGCTCTCCCTATTCTCTCGGAATAGAGGGAGGAGAGACTAGGAACGGGAGAAGGGCCGCCATTATTGGGAAGCTGAAAAAATACATTTACGCACACATTGACACACCGTCATACAATTTGGCTGTACCAGGAGTCGAACAGATTGTTGTTTAAGACTGTTAACGCTGTGGTTCATTAAGCGATTTCTTGGCGCTTTTATAAGACATTGCATGGTGAGATAGTCCTGGGCAACTCTGAATGTTTTGGGCACAACAAAGGAAATAATAAGTGTTCAAAAACAACGTGGTGAACCCAGAGGAAGACACATCGATACAAGCCTTTTTCTCAACGCCCCCTTCTCTCTGACCAGAAAATATTGAACTACATAGCAAGATTCAGGATTGTTTGTCGCGGGTTGATTTCTTATTTTGTGTTTTATCATCAGTATCAGGAACACAAACCTCTAAATTGTGTTGAAAACTTCTGAGAATGGAATAGTAATTTAAAGAAGATTTTCTTGGCGAAACATCCCACAGCTAAAGGGAAACAGACACATTTACGACACTACTGAAGGACAGTTATATCGTTTCTTTATTAATTTATTTACCAAGCCGGCTGGGGCTGCTGCTTTGGCGAACCTAGGAGACTAGAGAGAGCGACCGAGGGAGAGAGCGAGAGAAAGGAGTAAACGAGCGGGAGTGAGAGCGGAATGCTACGGTATGTACCAGTCATTTTCTTTAATGAATTTCAATTTTTAAAGTATCCAATAAAGCAAAATGACTCGGTAGACGTTCGCCTTAAGGGCAAATGTGCAATTTGTAGGCCATTGTTTTTTTTGTATATGTATACTGGCATAGACAATATTTGTGAGAGGAACTGGTGTAATAAAAAGTGAATCTCTTGCAGATAGGGAAATGTGCTGGCAGTGTGGCTCTGTTATCCCCTTTTTTTGTGGAGCAGGGAATTACCAGGCCCTCTAAATTCTAAATCTGTGTGTTTTTATTATTCCTTCTCTCTCATTAAGTCAAATATTCGATAGTGTATTTGGTTGTAGCCTTTCACCATGTTAACGACAGAGACTAGGTTAGATTTGACTGTCAAGAAGAGAAAATGCGTACTGAGGGGCAGTGACCAGCGTAATTTCATTGTTATTTCTGTTATTTGACAGTACGGCAGTTAATGAAACACGTACGATTCCTTAACAATCAACTTAAACAATGTAAATACCTGTAGTCTCCTCTAATAGTTACTGTTTGGCATGGTTTGGCGCATATTTTTGCGAGGTATCGATGGGCAGTGACACTGATCTTAGGCAAATAACAAGCAAATGTAGAATTGCATTTTACATTGCATCACCCACAGGGGCGGCTGACGTTGTACCCCCAACTCAAATAAAATTGTGTGGCAGACTTGCCAAGGCTCTTGTTGTATCGGGCCAACTGGCAGTTCGGAACGTCTTGTCACAGCCTAGTTTGTCTTGGAAATACGCTGTTCTCTTACATTTAGTACTTTGGTGGTTTTCAAATAATCGCACAGTAGGGCAATGACTTGTGTGTCTCACTCTTTCAAGGGAATGAGGCAAAACTTGGAACATGATAGAGTGGACTCCATGTTACAAGAGAAGTCATGTCCAAAATCACGATGTATCCCTGATCTTGTAACTAAAGAAACGAGAGAAAGGATCAGTCTATGTGCATTACAGGCCACGCAAATGGCAATAGCGCATGGCATGTTTCTTAATAGTCTTTGACATTTGCTCTCTGGATACGCAATTCCAAAACCCACCCAATGTCTAAGAAGTATATTTGTGATGATCTTTGAAATGCACCGTGACCTAACTATTAGTTACCAATCAGATTAATCACTTGAAAAGTCAGCACACACTAGATGTCTTGTCAGCGTACAGTCCACTGAGCCTTATAGGTTACGGTTAATCCTTTCCATTGTTTTTCTATTGTAACCCAAATATAAATGTAGAAGAAACTGCGAAATTGTGATCGGAGTGTGTAATATCATCTAATGTTTCGTTTTACGTTATGGAGAGAGAGAGAAAAAAATCAGGTCAAACATTTGTCTGGCTGAGATCCGCATTGTGACCACTCCTTTGGAACAGGCTTATCTTTGGGCCATATCTTTCTTTGGCGACTCTGGGTTTGCATTTTATGAGACGCTACCGAAAATTGACAGGGAATTTTAATCACGCTCGGATTATGTAAGATCTTATGATATGTTTCCGTTGATGATCGATTTTCATGAACAACTGTTTCCTCTGACACTGTCATATCGAAGTGTGCGTTTGAGCACTTTTGACTGCGAAGTATGATCCAGATGCTTTACGTCTAAGACGGCCACTTTTGGATGCACGGAGCTCTCGCTTTAACAAGGGTAACATCTTGGTATTAATGTGGAGACATTCTCAATTTTCAAGCCTACACATGATGTGTTATTTTCCGGGCGCTAAATAAGCTATGGCAAACACATGAGATATACTTGGAAGCCAATGGATCAGAGGAATTTGATGATCTCAGTTTAATTGGGTTGAAATGAGCTCTGATCCCACGGTTAAGGTTAGAGTAGTCAAAAGTTTATCAAATCAGGAGGAAAGGGACACGGAGAATGGAATGTCTGGCCAGTCAGATGTCTCTGTTGATGTTTTCCATTTACAGATTTTTTGTTCTGATGTTATTTTACATGCTTTTTACTGAAATATGACCACAATACTTGACTGAAACCAAATTCTTACATAGTTATTTATTGACATTTTTTTTATAAACCCAGTGACCGTACCTATGACACGTTTAGATATTTTTGGCTTAAATTGTTTTTAGACGGCCTGATAATTGTTAATCTAGAATTCCAGACAGGAAAATATGTCACTTATTCACTCTTTGCCCAGTGTGCCTACTGTCTGCATTTACATACACTGTACTGTTGAACCATGTCATTATATTTATTGATGTGTGGTTATTGCTACAGCTCAACCTTTGTAACCACTCTATACTTAACCATTGTGTACACTTTACTTATGGAAAGAGTACTTGGTTGTGAGGTGTACTTTACAATAACCTGGTCCCCTGTAATGATGCTGAATGGTATGAGTCAAGAGATGGTGATCAGATGGAAATGACATGACACTCAGAGAGAAGAGCAGTCAGCTCTAGCTCTTCTCAGAAATGAGGAGTGATATTAGAATTGCACCTCTGTTTCCTTTCAACTCTTTTTTTTTTTTTAATTTTTCTTGTGTTATCTCCCACCCTTTTGTCTTTCCCCTTGGGCTGCTTGAGAAATTAAATTGTCTGTATGAGACATCAGCCCCAGCCCCCCCCCCCCCCCCCCCCCCCCCCCCCCCCCGTCCACGGAACATTGTTTGATTTTTGATTTCGGAGGATGTACAACATAACCCCTGTGAACCCCTTGGCTATAAAGCAAAGAATGCAGGAATGTATTTCAGCATCTCCAATTGTACTCTACAATGGAATGGAACAGAGATGTTTGGAAAAATTCACCTGCATGGACTGAGTTATTGGTTTCATTGTCAGTGGAATGTTTAAAGTTCAGTACAGCTCCGTTGTTCGTGCTTGTGAGATTATTTATTTATTTATTTTTTTTATTTTTGAAGTGATGGCGAATTTTGAAATCCTGAAAGGGTTAACATTGAGATAGAAGATGTAGTTGTTTTGCTGCTGTTGTCTGAGGTATGTGCCTGACTGAAACTGTTTGTGATTGCAATCAGTACTGAAGGAGTGGCTTCTCCACTTTCTGGGAAACATTCAAACGTATCAGAACGACTTATGAAATTTCATGCTAAAAGAAAAATCCTGTGACTTTTGAGTTTGATTTTGTGTCACAGTTTTGTCCAGGGGTACATTATATATACATACATACATACATACATATATATCTCCAGTGAAGGTTGGAACCATTTGCGGTTTAGTAGAGTCAGGCTTTGGTCTAATTTGGTGTTCTGTTTGTGAATCTGACATTTTTCATGTCACAGCTGCGTTCCCTCGTCCATCAGTTAACCGCCGCAGACAGGAGACCTGCAGAGGGGTGTTATATTTTCTTGTTTGATCTTCTCCGTTGCTTTGATAGTACCCTTTGCTGGACGGCAGTGCCTTATCCGGACGCGCTAATAGCTGTGGCATTTGAGTGAGTGGTAGCTCATTTAGTGTCATAGATTTCCTCATATTTTTTCCTCTGGCTTTCAGAACTGCCCCCCCCCCTCCTACCCCCTGCGCTAAGACACCATGCCATTAGTGATCACTGATTAACCTTATGGATGGACAGACTAGACTTGTCTGCCTTTGTGAGCTAAGGAATTAGCGTTTGTGTGCGGATGCTTGCCCCCACCCCTTCCATTTGCTCTCAGGATGTTAGCCGTGGTTTAAACCTCAAATGACTTGCTGAAGCTTTTGTAGTAACCAGAATTTGATGTCGTTCCTCGATCGATGAGATCATAGAAGTTCTGCGTAGCCTCAGCTTGTCTGTCTAATGATCATCAAACAAGTTTTTTCCTGTTACTGGTTATTATAAACTTCCAGTCTCTTGCGCTAATTTTTGCCACAGTGTTCACACCATAACGATTCAGAGTTAACCAGTTGTGTCGGTAAAAAGATTGTGTGACCTGTAAATTCAGATGTGGATGGCACTGACCACGCCTTGACTCCCACCGAGATGGAGGCAAACAGCTTCCGACATTCTCTCCCCCCCCCTCCCCCCCCCCTTGCATTTCTAAAGTATGACTTCAAAAAAACAACAACCCCAAAACACTTTTTTCCATTCATGTTTGCAATTTCATCGAATTTGTGTAATGTCTGACTACAAGGATGTTCACTTTAATAGGTTTCTATTTTCCTGGGAAATAGAATGAGTTTGATATGAGTCAGAACCCTGTGTTTGATAAAGCGGAGAGCTAATTATAGCAGCTTAAGAATTTGTACCCCCAGATTACGGTGCTCCTTTTCCTGAATGACTGCCTTGTTTGAGACTGGATTACATGAGAAGGAAACTGCATTTTGTAATGACTATCTGAATTTTCTATTAGGAAATTGTGCTGGAGTTGAATCGGGTTCTCCTCAGAGCCTTTTTCTCCAATCGGTTTTCATGACTTGGGTTTTTTTTTATACAAAAGAGTTACCAGGGATCTCTTTTTTCCTGAACAAAGGGTTTCAGCGCTGGACGTTAAACATGAACATCGTTGTCAATATTCTTCTCACAAAAAAAAAAACTTGGCAGACCTAAATCACGGGCATAAATCAATAAGAAGATGGATATATGATCTTGTGAGGCAATGTAGCTGAAGCTTAGGGCTGCTCTGTTTAAATTAGAGGTGACATATGTGTCTGCTGAAAGTGATAACAACTGCACAGAAAGCTTTCTTTTTTTTTTTTTTTTTTTTGTTTGGTAATGGGGGGGATGGGTTGCCCCCTTTTTTCTTTAAGAAAAGGGGTTATCCATTGTCAGGGCATTTGAATCACCCGCCATTGCACTTTGCTAAAATGGAACGGCTTGTTGTCCTGATGAATGGTGACCATGGTGATGAAGTCCTAGGATGTGTGGGGTTCTGCAGATGTGACCTTTGCTTGCTGCAGTTTTTCTTAAGAAACAATTGCAGCAGTCAAGAACAAGAGAGAGGGAGAGAGGAAGAGAGAGAGAGAGAGAGAGAGAGAGGGAGAGACGGGGGGGTGGGGGGTGGTTGAGAGTCAGAATCTCATGAAGTCGTACATCTGAAAGTTGACCCACGCACACTTTCTCGTTGGCTGCGCCCTTAAATCGCAACGACGCGGTGAACCAGGAAATCGATGTGTTTTGGCAATACTCAGTCGTTTGTGTGATCTCTGATCGCTGCCTCGGCCTCCGGCATGACTCAGCGTTTTTTACCTGTGTGTGCATGAGATGAGTCGGTCTGAAAAAACAAGCCCTAGACATAGACACGGGAGAATGATTGGGCCCTGGGGAAGTACTCACCTAAACCAGTGTGAATGCTACCTACTCAAATACAGCCAAAGGCCTCACCGTCTGTCTGTCTGCCTATCTGCCTGTCTCTGTGTGTGTGTTTCAGGGCTGTGTCTTGTACATCTTGCTCATAGTAATGGAGGTTAAGGTATGAATGGATTGTCGCTGTGTCCACCTTCCCACCGTGGGCTGGTTTGGTTCTGAGATGTTTTCTGAGCGGTGACTATGTGTCTCTGCTTTACCGTGGTTCATGCTGTTGCTCTAGTAAGTAGACCGATTCTCTTCCTTTCTCTCTCTCTCTCTCTCTCTCTCTCTCTCTCCTTCTCTCTCTCTCTCTCCCTGTCTCCCACTGCCTCCCTCACTTTGTTTTTATCTCCTTTCGGCCTCCATTTCCTCTGGAGTTGCTCCTGTAATTTTGTTGCTGCTTTACTTCTGTTGGGATTCCCCCCTTCTGCGCCGTTCTGTTTCCAGCAGGATGTCCACCAAAGATGCCCCTGGCAGGAGGGAAATGGGGGGTGAGGGGTGAGTTTTGGGGGCGGGCGGGGGGGGGGGGGGGGGGGCATATGGTGTAGTAGTCTATGTTGGCTTCATACCATGGTTCCTGAAGCTCTCTGGTCTCTGGGTGGGGGGGGAAGCATTGCAGTTCACCTCCGTTCTTCAGGCTAAATCCATAACGCTGGTCATATCGTGGCCATAATTACACAACGTGCCTCATATCCTGAGGTAGTATGTCCAAGAATTCCTGTCGAGTGAACGCACCCAACCCCCCCTGCGGGAATGAACCGCATTCCTCAAGTAAGTCATGTGGAGCTAATGTCAGAAAAAAACCCCACAATGACCGCCCCCCCCCCCCCTCTAGTCAAAGATACGAGGATGGTTGTATCAGTGAAAATTGTAACCTACCTTCCCTTTGCTGGGTTGCTGTACTGAGAGAGAGGTTCCTTCCAGCCGCTCGTCGGTGTTGACCGTCTTTCACAGCCGTAATGGCTTCATTGTGACTGTTCCTTACACCTGCCAGGCAAAGAGAGAGAGAAAGAGAGAGAGAAAGACGGAGTCAGTAAGATGGGGAGGGAGAGTTGTAGCAGGGGAGATTAATTAGATATGGCAGGTTTAATCGCAGATAGTTGAGCAGTCATGAGAGGAAGGCAAAAAAAAAAAAAAAAAAATCCCTGAAATACATATGAGTGAAAGCAGTAAAAAAAAAAAAAAAAAAAAACCTCCAGCCCAGTCTTGGACTCTGAACCACTCTCTCTCTCTCTCTCTCTCTCTCTCTCTCTCTCTCTCTCACTCACTCTCTCTCTCTCTCTGACCCCCCCCTCTCTTTTCCTCTCTCTCTCCTTTCTCTCTCTGTCTCTCTCTTCCGTTCTAACTTTAGCTGGCACTTTGGAGCCTGGAAGGGTACTACCTTGTCAGATGTCATTTGTCTTAAACATCTCCTCACAGAGAACCCTGATCACTCCAGTGGCCTTTCTCTTGCCCAGTTCTGTGTGAGTGTGTGTGCTCCGACCACAAGGGTGGTGCGCGATGACATCAGCACGGAATGACACAACCGAAATGACAGAATGCAGGCCGCTTTCTGATGATTTAAGTCTCGCAAAAAAAAAAAATGCATCAACAGACCGAATCAGCGTACGCACAGAGGTCGACTGTAGAATTATAGCTGTTTCAATTTTTGTCGTTTTGGTTATCATTTCAAAATTTCTTCGGCAAGTTTGACGAGCAAGTTCTAGAATTTTAACAGCGACCCGTAGAGTTCGCTGAGATGGAGTCGGCATTAATTAACGCGAACAAACCGGCCCTGCTGTGTCTGTGTACAGGTTTAGATAACACGTGTGCAATTCACATTGAACGGTGCAGAACCTTAAAGCTTTCAGGATCGATTCGGCCTGTTTGCTTTGCTGTTAGTCTTAGCTCAGCCCTATAAAGTCCTCTTGCATTCAGATGTGTTTGAATCACAGGCTCTTACCGCGTGTATGTGTTTTTTTTTTTTTTCTAACCACCAAATCTTAGTGCTTATAAATTGCATTTACAATCCCTCCAGACAGAGTCACTCATGACAGCTACGATACAGCAATTATTACTCACCCCTGTCAGATGTAACATGACCAGACAACAGCGGGCGACATCTCGCAGTATTTCTCTTCATATCATATGATAAGACAGACATCTCCCCCCCATATTTTATCTGGCTGACACATCTCTTATCTGGTGGCACCGCAGAGGGGGGTGGGGTGTGGGGTGAGGTGGGGGGGGGGCACTGATGACTAAGTGCAGCGCTGTTTAAGGGTCCAGGGGGCTGGCTGGCTTTATCGATTGTCTCCCCGTGACTTGTCATTCTGACTCCACTTAGCTAATGATGTCCGAGAGACGGCAGAGAAACCGGGAAAAGGCTCATAAAAACCTGGAGCATCTCAGAGAGAGAGAGAGAGGGAGAGACGGAAGGAGGGAGGGAAGGAAGGAGGGAGGGAGGGGTGAAGATGGATGAGATTCATATACAACAGAAGTCAACTGCCACCTTGGCGGCAGAAAGATTCCCCCCCCCCCCCTTTTATTCAATCTATTCCATATGGACCCTGAGAGGAAATAGATTCTTGTTTATAAAATTCCACCCCTCGTTACGGGTCCTAAATACTATCTGTGCCATCTCTATTCAAGTTGTCCTCCTCCGTTGCCGCCATATCCTTCCCTCCGCTTGCTCTCTGTCTGGAAGTTTCCCTCGTTTTTTTTTTTTTCTGTGGCGTTTCGCTGACCCCCTTCCACTCGGGTGCTGCTACCGAAGCTACTCATTCCAGTCTGTTGTGAACACGCAGAAAGTGTAACTTTGGTTGGTGCGTCCGCAACCGAAATCATTTCGGTGCTGAAAATTTCTGATGTTTGGAGACTTGACCCCCCCCCCCCCCCCCTTTTTTTTTTTTTTTTACGCTGACATTTTGGTTGTATGGTTTGTTGTACCTGAATTGAGCGGGAACATGATTATGAGGTGTCATAGTGTCATTTCCCAAAAGGCCCAGATTGACTTCCAGGTACATGCTGACCTTTACTTTGAGAAGTGGTCCTTCTGAAAAAAAGAGGTACGCCTCAAATGTCAGCCGCTTTGTCGTCTTTCCTCCGACACCCCCCCCCCCAGGATAAGCTATATCTGGGCTTTTGGTCTGTTTTTGAGGTGACACCTCGGTGGCAGGAAAGACATGTAGGACGGCGTTGTCCTCTCTCTTGCTAAGCGTCCTCTCCATATCCTGGTCTTGGACTGCTCAAACTTTACGTGTCCGCAAGGCTGGTTTGCAGCTCGTCGGTATGTTCCGAAACCAGCGCTATACCTCAGAAATTCGTGGTGTAACAAGCAAGTTGTTTGAGTTAAATGCCAGTGTAGTTTCTTGCTGGTTCAAATGGCGTGACTTAAAACTGTAATGCGCGTAAATTATCTGTGAGTTTCTTAGGACAGCCGACAAACTTCAGTTTCCTGCTGTTCATGCATAGTTGTGTCAAATCTCTAAACTGCATATTTCCTATCACATGCTTAGGAAAGATACTCGGTGTCTTATTGCAGCTTCTCCTGTATGTATTTATGGTTTGAGGACAGCGATCTGTGTTTGGGAATGTTGTTTCTGTCAGGTAGAACGTTCTGGAATGTTGTCTGTCCAGCACTGACATTGTTGGTCAAACTGCTGTTTTTTTGTTGCCGTCTTCTGCAGTGGTGGTTTGATGTTCGTTTAGAATGAGGCAAAAGAGGGCCATGTTGACGAGAAGCCTGTTGTTTGAGAGGTTGTTGACATAACAAAGCCTGGTTTATCCCAATCACTATGCGAGGACTGTGAATTATTTTTTCCTCTTTGTATTTGTGACTTGTCTTCCAGTCACCCAGAGTGAAAGGATATTTTAGGGAATTTCTGCAATACAAACACTTGTGTGTCTCTCTCTCTCTCTCTCTCTCTCTCTCTCTCTCTCTCTCTCTCTCATTCTCTCTCTCTCTCTCTCTCTCTCCCTCTCTCATACACACACACACACACACACAGAAAATGTAATCTCACACTTCCTGTAGAAAATGGCTTATGATGCAAGGCTTAGGCATTCTCTCTCTCTCTCTCTCATTCTCTCTCTCTGTCTCTCTCTCCCTCCCCTGCTGTGGGGTCAGGGGTGACAGGAGACACGGCCAGCTGATGGTGGGGGCCTCTGTGGGTCTAAGACGAGCCACTGGAGGGTCGGGGTGGGAGGGGGGGGGGGTTGTTTCAGGGGGGCTGTGAGACTGAGGACAGGACAAGAGGAAATGGCCCAGTGTCCTGCGTTTATTTGTGTTCTTTGCATGTCAGTGCAAAAAGACAAACGCGGGATCTCTGTGGTGGTTTTCTTTTTTTGGTTTCGGATCTTTTCGCGCTCCCTCCTGGGCTTTTACTGGGGAGACGATGCCTTCTCCCCCCGTTCCCTACGGGTCGGGATTCAGCTATGAAACCAGCAGACTTTTTGCTTCTTACTATGACGTGTTGACCTCCGGGCTCTTCCCTAGAGTTTCACCATGCATAGACTCTTCCCCCAGCGCTGCTGAAATCACACCCATTTTACGTCACGTTACTGCTCCATGGACCACAGGGCTATTTTTCACTCTCTTCTCTAAATCATGTGTTTTTCTAAATGGTTTATTTTCCCTTATTTGTTGGCCGCTGCTTCCTCTTTCTGTGTGCGTATATGTGTGTGTGGGTGCATGCGTGTGTCTGTTGGAGTTTGTTTTCAATCTAATGTTTTAATAGATCTAGATGTGTCAGTCTGACTGCGGGCTCGTTCTCTGACGGTGTAATTGGACGTGTCCTGGTAAATAAAGCCTAGTAATCACAGGAGGATTAGTGTGACAGGTCCCCGCGGTGCGTGAGGACGGAGAGGGACGCCGAACACGGCCAGGAGAGAGAGAGAGAGAGGGAGATGGAGAGAGACTAGAGGAATGGGATGTTGCAGTAGCCTGCAGGGTAGGGCACATGCTAGCAAAAGGACAACAAAAAAGCAAAAAAAACAGGCAAGAGGGAAAACTCAGTACAAGTGATGCATCTTTAGATCCTATACACATGTCCCTGTCAGTGTGTTGTTTCCTGAAGGGAAGAGGACGGGCATGAGAGTGTTGAATCCAATATCGGTGGTTTGGGTTTTTTTTTCAGTCTTTTTTTCCCTCTCTCTCTCTCTCTCTCTCTCCCTCCCTCTCTCTGTTGTCTGATTTGAAGAGGTAGGCCGGTGCAGCGCCACTCTCTGATTGGCTGTGTTGAAACGAGGGCTTGGGGTTTGGGCTCTTAATCTGGCTCAGATCAGGGCTGATGGGCTACAGGAGAATGAGTTTGGTGAATTACCGTTTCAGGGGAAGGCAAATCCCCTCACATCAGATATGTTCTCTCTCTCCCTCTCTCTCTCTCCTTTATCGCTTAATCGCTCCCTGTCTCCCTGTATGTGTGTGTGTGTGTGTGTGTGTGTGTGTGTGTGTGTGTGACTGCTGCAAGGACAGGTTTGTTGCCTGTGTTAGAGTGTGTTTATATGTGTGCTGTGTTGAAGTCTTGTTTGAGTTGTATTAGCATGTGCCCATTAGTGGGTTTTTTTTGGCATGTGTGAGTATGTCATCAAACTGTACTGTATTTGTAGTATGTAAGTGTCATGTAGTGCTAGGAAGACCAAAAGGATAGCCTTTACTGTGTGTGTGTGTGTGTGTGTGTGTGCGTGTGTGTGTGAGAGAGAGAAAGACAGAGAGAGAGAGTGAGAGTGTGTGTGTACTGGAGAGTGTGTGTGTGTTTGTGTGTGTGTGCTGGAGAGTGAGAGTTTGTGCACTGGAGAGTGAGTGTATGTGTGTGTGTGTGTGTGTGTGTGTGTGTGCTGGAGAGTGTGTGTGTGTGTGTGCTGGAGAGTGTGTGTGTGTGTACTGGAGAGTGAGTGTATATGTGTGTGTGTGTGTGTGTGTGTACTGGAGAGTGTGTGTGTGTGTGTGCTGGAGAGTGTGTGTGTGTGTGTGCTGGAGAGTGAGTGTATGTGTGTGTGTACTGGAGGGTGTGTGTGTGTGTGTACTGGAGAGTGTGTGTGTGTGTGTGTACTGGAGAGTGTGTGTGTGTGTGTGTTTGCTGGAGAGTGTGTGTGTGTGTGTTTGCTGGAGAGTGTGTGTGTGTGTGTGTGTGTGTGTGTGCTGGAGAGTGAGAGTTTGTGTACTGGAGAGTGAGTGTGTGTGTGTGTGTGTGTGTGTGAGTGTGTGTGTGTGTGTGTGTGTGTGTGTGTGTGTGTACTGGAGAGTGAGAGTTTGTGTACTGGACAGGGGGTGTGTGTGTGTGTGTGTGTGTGTGTGTGTGAGTGTGTGTGTGTGTGTGTGTGTGTGTACTGGAGAGTGAGTGTATGTGTGTGTGTGTGTGTGTGAGTGTGTGTGTGTGTGTGTGTGTGTGTGTGTGTGTGTGTGTGTACTGGAGAGTGAGTGTGTGTGTGTGTGTGTGTGTGTGTGTGTGAGTGTGTGTGTGTGTGCGTGTGTGTGTGTGTGTGTGTACTGGAGAGTGAGTGTATGTGTGTGTGTGTGTGTGTGTGTGTGTGTGTGAGTGTGTGTGTGTGTGTGTGTGTGTGTGTGAGTGTGTGTGTGTGTGTGTGTGTGTGTGTGTGTGTGTGTGAGTGTGTGTGTGTGTACTGGAGAGTGAGTGTATGTGTGTGCTGGGGCTCAGTGTACTCTTCTAAGTCTGTCTTCATTGAAATGGGAGAGAGCTTGATCCACTCTGTTAGCAGTCCATTCACTGATCTGACAAATTGCCACAAGCTCTGATGTGTGAATCTGCAAATTATTTGGGTTTCTCCTCTTTCTCTTTCTCTCCCCTCTCCTCTCTCTCTCCTTCTCTCTCTCTCTATCTATCTCTCTCTCTTTCACTGCTGTACAATCATACTGACATTCAGAAGAGCAGCATAAGATAGCTCATTTTCCAGATACTTCCTTCTGTAATTCTCAGAAGAATTGGAACGTCACCTTCTCTGACAGTCACTCAGTATGAGGGTGAACAGGACAGACCAGTTCTGAGAAACCAGAATGTGTCATCAGCCTGGGTGATGTCAGAATGTAGACCTGTTTTTGTGTTGTGTCCGTGGCAGTGTGGATGTTGGGTCTTAAGGCCGTTTTACGGTAGGCCAAAGAGAAAAGGAACCGGTTCTTTCTGCCGCAAACGGCCCGGACCAGTACCGGGTCTGACAGGCCCGCGTCAACAGAGTGCTGCTATCCAACAACTGCCCAGCTGTAAACTTGACTTGTTCCTGTTGCTACGGTGATATATTGCCGTCTGACGTAAGCACGACATGTCTCTCTCTGTCTCTCTCTCTCTCTCTTCAAACTAAGGTTTGGCATTTTACTGCCCCCTGTTAAAGTCAGCTAATTACCTGGTTCTCATGCTGAGATCACCTTCATTTGTCAACACACATTGATAGAATGATCTCCTGAGTCAAGCTGTTAGCTGTGCTACCCCTTTATTGTTTGCTGTGTACTGTTTATATGGATGCCCATTAGCCGTTGCCAAAGCAACCACTATTCTTCCTGGGGTTCACATAAAAATATATTACAGGCAGTTAATCCAGTGCATTCGTTTAGAACACTGTTCCTTAATTCCATTTGCTGGAAATGCACTGGACAGCAAGTGTGTTGAAGCAAAGACACTGAAGTACCTTAGTCCACTTGACAGCTAGTTTGGCCTCTTTGGTTAGTTGAGCTGGGTGTGGCAGTTTGTAGGCTACAGGAAAAATATGCAGTGTTTTTTCTTGTATGACAGTGACTAACACTGCTGCAGAAAAATGAATCACAGCCATATCTGAGCACACGTACAGTTGTAATTCTTAATTGCTAGCTGCGATAGTCAACTCATTCTGTGAGGGATGGAGATGCTAACGGATCTTAGAATAGTTTTGTTTTTTGTTTTGTTTTTTGTTTTTTTTAAATGTAAGAACTGTTTTTACATCGCTCTTACTCCATCCTTACACCTCCCTCACAATGGTTCACTTTACTCCAGAGACAAAGGCAGAGGAGATACACACCCCTCTCACAGGAGAACATCCATTACTACCGCTAGTGCTGTACGCGCGTCAAGCTAATCTCTGTCGCACACAAAAAAGAAAAGATGCCTGAGAAAGAGTGAGAGAGAGAGTGAGAGAGAAAGAGTGAGAGAGAGAGTGAGAGAGAAAGAGTGAGAGAGAGAGTGAGAGAGAAAGAGTGAGAGAGAGAGTGAGAGAGCAAGAGAGAGATAGAGAGAGAGAGAGACAGAGGGAATTTCTGTAGTAATACGCTACCCGGAGGAAAAGAAGAGATAGAGTCAAAATCTTTTTAGCAGGTTGACAGATAAGACTCTTCCCTTTTTGCATGTGTGGCGGTTTTAAGCCACGTTAAGCTTCTTAATTAGTTGTAATCTAGAGGCACCAGACTAAAGCAGAACTAATGAACTTAAACATGCAGATTCATCCGTGCGCTCTATCCCACTGTGTGGAATTGGACATGATTGAAGCGATGGCCGACTGTGAGTGTGAACGAGTGAAAAAAGAAAAAGGGGGTGGGGGGGGCATTCAAATTATGAGTATGTGGGTGGAGGGAAACGAGGAGAGAAATGGAGGGATTTCAGATGAGTCTTTTTATAGAAGAATGTTAATTGTCTGCTGTTGCCGGATTTATTTTTTATTTATTTATTTATTTATTTATTTATTTATTTATTTTTTTGGATCGCGTTTGCTGTTGTCTTGTTTTGGCAGTCGCTACTGCGTGGTAAAGACTCGGGCAGAGGAGCAGACGCTTGTCTTCTGGTGTCTCCTGTTTCATCGCTTATTGTCAAAATAATGTGTACGTTCTCTCACCGCCTAGTGCCAATTTTATCAGGTTCTGATTTGCCGTGAAAATTGAAGGAGACGCTCGGAAAATTTTTGGCCTGCCGCTCTAAAATGTGTCAGTATTTACATGTTATTTGTGTACAACACTGTCATCTTTCTTCATTTTGAATAACCCTCTCTCTCTCTCTCTCTCTCTCTCTCTCTCTCTCTCTCTCTCTCTCTCTCTCTCTCTCTCTCTGTCTCTCTGTCTCTCTCTCTCTCCCTCTCTCTCTCTCTCTCTGTCTCACACACTCTCACTCTCACTCTCACTCTCACTCTCTCTCTGTCTCTCTCTCTCACTCTCTCTCTCTCTCTCTCTCTCTCTCTCTCTCTCTCTCTCTCTCTCTCTCTCTCACTCTGGCATTCTCTGTTTCTGTCTCTCTATCTCTCTTTCTCACTTACCCTTTTCCATCATTCTCAGCATTACATCTGACACACTCTCTCTCTCTCTCTCTCTCTGACATTCTCTTTCTCTGTCTCTCTCCATCTCTTTCTCTCTGACATTCTCTTTCTCTCTCTCTCTCTGACATTCTCTTTCTCTGTCTCTCTCCATCTCTTTCTCTCTCACCCGTCTCTATCATTCCCAACATTACTTCCTTTCCCTTTTTGCTCCCTCTTCTTTCCTGGTTCTGTTCTTATGTGTTTTGTTTTGTTTGGTTTTTTTTTTTCTTTGACACACTCTTGCTCCAGTGAGCTGAATTTGACCCATTCGCCCCACCCCTCCCCCTCCCCCTCCCCCCTCCTCCCTCCTTCCTCCTCTCGCAGAGTCTTACCCACATTCCTCAGTTTCTCCAGCCTCTAGCAGCGCGGTCCCACCGCGTTTGAACGTGCGTGGCCCAGGCCGGCGCGCTTGCGTCGCTGACGTGTCTCACGCTCGGTGTGCGTGCCGAAGTTTCGCCTCTGGGACTCTAGGAGGTCGGGATGGGATTTCTACACCGTTAGCGGAATGCTCGTCCGCACGGATATGACACTTAGCGGGTGCATAGGGCCTTTTTAGAATATGGCTTAAGTGGATAGATTCTTGCGTGTGTGTGTGTGTGAGTGTGTGTGTGTGTGTGTGTGTGCGTGTGTGTGTGTGTTTGTTCGTGTGTGTTCAAACCCACCCCATGTCTCCCTGCGCTTCCGATATCTCTTTACACGAAAGAGCAGACCCATCAGTCTTTTTAACGTAACGACATAAGTAATTACAGAGTAACCTCCATGTCGTTACGTGTTATTACATGAACTGGAATTAACGCTTTCATGTTACATAGTATTTATCCATTTCTAAACACGCACAGTATAATCGTGGTAAATATAGTATAACCACACAAAGAGCTTTTTAACCCATCATATGAAGTGCATAGTTACTACGACCCTCTTAACGCTGAAATGTTTTCCATATTTTCTTGATCGTTGTTGAAATCAATGGTTTAGAGAATATAGAGTCTAACTGATGCTTCCATATTCTCATTTCATCCATTACCGCATAACATTATTGCACTTCCTGCTCTCTCGATGGGCCAAGCATTTGTACAACACTCCCAATCAATAAGCGGCAGTGATTCAGACGATGCGTTAATTCACAACAGAAGCGGCCCGGACTAATTGCCGTTGTCTGTTGCGTGGCTTCAGCGCGGTTTCCTTGGATAAAGTGTTTACGTAGGATAAACAGAGCTTTTAATGATAATGCACGCTCTCTCTCTCTCTCTCTCTCTCTCTGTCTCTGTCTCTCTCTCGCCCTCGCCCTCTCCCTCTCCTCTGTCCTGAGAGTACTCTGAGTGGCTGGGGGATCATGTGACTCTTTGGGCAGGCGGTGAGGGCTGTGGCTGTGTGGATGCGTTTGATTGGAGTCCAGCGTGCTCTGGGCTGTTTTGTTTGGCCTTTGAATGGAGCTGCAGCTTTTGGAGAAAGGGTTAGTTTGAAACAGCCCGGGGGGGGGGGGGGGGGGTGACCTCTCCCCCACACCAAGGTAAAAGCGGCGAGCTGAATTTCTAAACGCTTAGGTGGACAGAAGCTGTCCCCCCCCCGCCCTTCAGATTAAATGGAAGTGTGTGTGTGTGCGTGTGTGCGCGTGTGTGTACCTGAGTATTGCAAAAGCCACTGCAGGTCTGGGACTGACAATGTGCTGCAGTTACAATTTGCATTGTGTCATTGATTTCTGGGCTACACACACACACACACACACACACTCTTACACACTCACACATAGAATGCAGAAGCCTGCACTGCACCAGTTTAGTATATGCATGGTGGAGTTTCATGGTTTTCTTGTAAAATGTAGAGGGAGTGGTTTGCTCTTTGCACCAAGTATTTAGTCTGTAGAGAAATGCCAGCGGCATCTTTTCACCCCGTTTCTCTCTCTCTCCCTCTCTCTGTTTGTCTGTATGGGTCTGTAGTTATTTTATTTTGTGTAAAACAGGATGGTGTGTAAGTCCAATGCTCCTGTTCTCTCCTCGCGACCCTGACCTGCTGCTTTAAACAGAGTTACAACACAATATGTTTGCTTATCAATGCCTTTTCCCTGCTCCGCTTGGGTTAATGTGTACTATGAGAATAACAGCACAAACATTGTTTAATGTGTGTCTGTGAGAGAGCGACAGACTGACTGACAGACTGACTGGCTGAGTGAGTGTGGGTGTGTGGGTGTGGGGGTGTGTGTGTGTGGGCGGGGGGTGGGGTGTGTGTGTGTGTGGGTGTATGAGCGTGTGTGTATAAGTGTATGGCCTTGAAATTTTCGGTCAAACACTTAAAACAAACTGCAACGCAATCTCACCCTCTTACAATTCTAACCCACTGTTGTTGTTTTGTTTTTTTTTTCTTTCTCTCACCCATCCCTTCCTCTTTCTGAGGAGAAAAAAAACCCCCCTTAAGATCATAAATACCCTGATAAGTCAGTACCCGCTGAACTGGAGTGAATTAGGGAGAGATGGATGGACAGATTTTTGACAGAGAAATGCAGGAGCTAAAAAAAGCCTCAGGTCGAACTCGCGCGGAGGAGACAGACTCTCCTCCTCTCGTCCGCTCCTTTACTGAGACGCTTCGCCAATTCCACCTCCTCCTCCTCCGTCAGTTCCTTCCTCAGGTAACCCCATCATCTGTAGGATTACTGTCCTTCATGCAGAGCCAATTAAAGCCCCCGATACAAATCCACCTAGCCGCGCTAAGAACTGTTTACGCTCTTTCAATTGTTAATGACCACAAAACATGTCAGGTCTCTGCCAAAGCCTAATCCACGTCTCTCCGACCCCCCCCCCCCCCTTTTCCCGCCAGAAGTTGGGGGAAGGTGAGAGACGGGCCAAAAAATCGAACCGCGCTCTCTCGTTTACGAGAAGAGGGCGGTTCGGATAACTCAAAGTTGGGTTGTTTTTTTTTGTTCTTCTGGGTCTAGTGCTGTAGTAGCATAAACCGAGACATTAGCGGAGTTTGGCATGAGACAAACAATGCTCATTATGTTTATTGATGATGATGATGATGATGGTGGTGATTATGACGCGTTTTTGTGGTAATGAGTATGCTGCAGTTGTACTGCTTAATGCGGACGTAGATTTTCGGGGCAACGTGGAGAAGAGAGGATGTAGCACGAGGTGATTCTGCTTGATTACGTGTACATCTCCATTAGAGACATTAGGTCGCGTGTGTGTTGTTAATCAGTAATGGTTTTGTGTCGGGTCAGGGCTGAAATAAGCTAAGTAATGCAGATTAAATGCAGATTAAATGCCTGATTCTTCTCCGAGTTGTAATTTTAGAGCATCTGGTAGAGAGAGTGTAGTGCTTAGCCTTTCTCCTTAACCCCCGTGTATTCTCTCATTCTGCTTCCAGCTTTTACATTCTCTCTCTCTCTCTCTACCTCTCCAGCCCCCCCCCCCCTTACGTACTCTCTGTCTGTCCATCTCTTCTCTCTCTCTCTCTCAGACACACACACACACACACACACACACATCCTGAAAGAAAGACCCCCTTATCTTCTGCACCAGAGACACTCAGTTCATGTGCTTGCATGCAAATGAATAAATATTCAGTGTTCCTCTCCTCTCTCACACACACACACACACACACACAGACGTACGTTCCTGTGTATTATCTATTGGAGGCTGGGCTGAGGGGCTGCTGTGTGTGATGGGAGGAACCATCAGACAGTGTACGCTGCGCCTGATGAATGGCACTGCTGTCGGTGCAGTCAGGTTCAGCTTCTTTTGTGTCGTTTCTTTCCTCTCCCTCTCTCTCTCTCTCTCTCTCCCTCTCTCCCTCTCTCTCTCTCTCTCTATCTCACACACTCTCTCTCTCTCTCTGTCTCACACACTCTCTCTCCCTCTCTCTCTCTCTCTCTGTCTCACACACTCTCTCCCTCTCTCTCTCTCTCTCTCTCTCTCACTCTCTCTCCCTCTCTCTCTCTCTCTCTGTCTCACACACTCTCTCTCCCTCTCTCTCCCTCTCTCTCGCTCTCTCTCTCACTCTCTCTCTCTCTTTCTCTCTCTCTCTCACTCTCTCTCTCTCCCCCCCTCTCTCCCCCCCCCTCTCTCTCCCTCTTCACAATGAAACCAGACGTTGGCATTCTGTGTGGGTGTGTGTTTACATTTGCTTGTATGCGTGTCTTTGTTTGTTTGGACTTCTGAAGGACCGTTTAGATCTGAAACAATCATTTTTGTTCCTGTTTTGTTTTTTTGCACCCCCCACCCCCACACAGCCACATCCACTCAATCAGATAAGCCCCGCCGTTCATTTGCATGTGAAATTTATACGGCGAAAAAAGTTACAGTTGGAATGGCAGCGTCTTATTTGGTCTTTGCGGCTTTTTTTTCCCCTCTTGGCTTTCAGCAAAAAGTGTTATGAAAGATGAACTAGTTCAAAAAAATATGCTATCTTGGCAAAGGCAAAGGTAATACACAGACACACACACATACTCACACACACACACACACACACACACACACACACACACATATATATATATATATACATATATACATACACACACGTGCACACACACCACACACACACACACACACACACACACACACACATATATATATATATATATATATAATCTTGTCCTATGCATATGTTCACATAGGCACAGTTTGATTAATGAACTATGTAGGCAGTGAAATCTGAGCACCTCTTCTATTGCTTTTCTCAGTCCCTGGGGACCTGGTTTGATGCATGAGCTCTAGTCCCAGGGAAGAAGGGAGAGTGCGCAAGGAGGAGAAGACTGAACACCTCTCCTTTTCCAGCAGCTGCGAGGCACTGAATTGTCTTTCCAACGCTCGTCTGGAGCCGTCAGCGTCAGTACAAGGTGTACCGCGTCTAGACCTACAGAGCCTGATGTGAATTGATGGAGGGTGATGGAGCTCATATTTAGACTCTATGACAGGTTTTGAGGGGCGAATTCTTTTTAGGGGCGGACTGCATGTACTTCCGTGGCTCCGTCATACTTGCTTTAGTTCAGGGTTGTAAAGGCCGTCTTATGCTTGAGAAGGTTCTCACGCTTGTTGGGTTTTTTTTTTTGTTTGGAAGGTCTTGATGACTTGCTTACTGAGTGGTTAATGTAAAAAGCTACAGGATTCCTGTGACTGTGTCTACATACTGTTCACTATGGGCAAGAATACAGTGGGGGGGGGGGGGGTTTAAGTAGCTGTTTAAATTTACTTCCTTCTCTCTGCTATGAGTTATATCCGTGGCCGGTGTCGTGCAGGGAACAGACACTGCAGTTTTACTGAGAGGACGGATGCACCTTTTCTCACTCTGCTCCGTGTAAGTGCGTGATCTGAGGTCCGGCTCTCCTGAGGAAACGGACGCCGGTCTTAAAAGACGGTCGTTTAAGCCGGGAGAGTCTTCGGAGAGTAGACAAAGACCTGGCTGAAGTCTCGAGTCTCTCCTGAGATGAGTGCGTGTGTTGTCGTGATCAAGTGAAAAAGGCTGTGAAGCAGTTTTCAGTAAAAGGATATTTCATCCACTGAACATTTTCAGCAGATGAAAACGTTTTAAAAATCCTTAAAAAAAAAAAAAAAAAAGGACATCCAGTATAGATTTAATGTAACGGACCTTTAACACGATTCTCATAAGTTGTTAATGGAACACCCCCCTTTTTTTTCCTTCAATCTTTATAATGATGTTAACTGCATTTGGTATAGTAATCACACTAATTCTCCATTCAGAACCATAGGGTACCATATGTTTAAGGCCTTAATCCCATTTTGTCTTTGAGGAAGAAGTGAAAAAGATTGGGTGTGTAAAAAGGACAGTGGATTCATCAGCCTTGTAGAGGATCTGATTGTCCCCCCCCATCTGTTTTGCCTCCTTAATCTGGAGGGATTGGGGAGTGGTTGGGATTTGGATTTTTTTTTTTTTTTTTGAGGATTTTTAAAGTCTCCCCTTTGGCCTTCAAGAATCTTTGAGTTTAGAGTTTGGTAGAATGTAAACAAGTGATTTGATTAGGACAAGGGCAAAGCAAACCGCTGTGCCTAGCACAGAAGCTGATTGGCTGAGACCAGAGAGAGTGAAAGAGTGGGAGTCGGAACAGGACAGACCAGTGATGGGTTTACCACCAAGACAGACTAAAAATGTCAAAAAATGTTCTTCCCTGACTTGGTAAAAAAAGAAGTAATTTAGGTATAAAACAGGAGGAAGGTGGAAGAAAATAAATTTGTTTTCACATTTCCATGTAAATTTGACTTTGTGTTTGGATCCTGGCTAAACGTTGGGAAGGAAATTGCTGCAGAGATTCTTGGCCAGTCACAGAGGGACCTGTGGCTCACGGGCGTGTGTGCTATGGAGGATACTTAAGTCAAATCATTTGAAATGAGGAGAAGGAAAGAGTTTCATTTATTACAAAAAAAACCCCCCTCAAAACACAACAACAACAACAACAACAACAAAACCCCCCCACCAAAAAACGTCTCGCTCATAAATCCCCTAATGCTAGAGGTTGGGCACGTCTGGGGTTTTTACGTGTCTTCACAGGTTAACGTAGAAGAGCTTCATTTCATCCAGTGTTTTCCTTCGTTCTCCTTCTGACTGTCGTGTTTGTGAGATATAAAACATGAACTGGCTTAACAGCAGGTTTTTTTTGTCAGTGTGTCATCCTCTTGGTCATATCTCAGAGTAACCCACGTGTGGTCCGTTCGCTTATTTATTTATTTATTTCATGAAGTGTTCATTCGTTATGTATCTCCGGACATTTTCAACAGCTCTTAAACGCTCCCGTCGTTTAACACGCGTCTCTCCTTCCGATTCGTGCTCCCGTATTTTAACAAGCGTCTCTCTCCCGTTTCGTGCTCGGGCAGTGTGTGATATTTACGTAGTTACATATTTACAGAAGCTGCGATGCCTCATTAGGTTTAGTGCTCTGAAACCAGGTCTGTCAACCAACCAGCACCGTGCTGTCAGTACGCTGAACGGTCCTCTTAAGCACTAAAGTTTCCAAGGACTGCAAAGAGGCCACACTGGAGTTTAAGTCTCTCCCTCGCTCTCTCTCTCTCTCGCTCTCTCCTCTTCCATCTCCTTCGTCCATGCCATTTACTCTCCAAAGAGCAGTCAGAGCAAAGGTTTATCTGGTTTAATTCGTTTACTCCTCTCTTTCCGGGCTTCTTTTTTTTCTTCCCCTCCCTCCTCCGAGTTAGATTCGTATCACACACACACACCGGCCCCCGTGTTCCCTCTTCCCCCTTGTGTTTTGCTTGGGCATTATGAATGAACCCGGCTCAAGGTCGTTTGGTCAGTGTGTCTGCTGAGGCTTAGGGGAGAGAGCTCGCACGTAATTTCCCTCTATCTTAAAGAAACATCTAGAGCTTGTCAACTCTAAGCCCCCCCCCCCCTCCACTCCACCCCACCCCAACCAACCCCACCTTCTCCAGCCTGTTATCACACTCCTGTGAAAAGGTGTGTTAGGGGAATGCCTCAACCTTAAACACACACACACACACAGGGGATGTCATACATCAACCTAATCCTTTTCTCAGTTCCTCATGACAATCAATGACAGTTAGATAGGACCCCGTCGAAAAAGAAAACGGCGAGCGTGGGACGATAGGGAGGGAGGGAGGGAGAATGAAAGATTGATTTGATTGATTTGAAAGAAGGGGAAAGAATGAGGGCAGGAGATGTAGGAGAGGTCTTAGGACTAGAGCCAGAGGCTCTCGGTACAGAAGCTGAGGGGATTAGAGGACTTTAAGATGGTAGTCCAGACGCGTGTGAGGTGCAGTCACACTACCTTTTAGTAAAAATGTTTGAAGCCCTATTTACAGCGTGACTCAACAGCTCAACTCGCGCTTGGGGGGGGGGGGGGGGCGGGGGGGGTGAGGGGCTCAAAGGATGTAATAGGATTGTCAAGATCCAAAGAGCCCTTTTGTCTGTGACAAAAGCTGTGATAACAGTTGTGTTTGTACTTTTTTTTTAATCGAAACGGCCGACGAATTCGACTGCGCTGTGATCTGCATTCGCCGCTGTCTCCTCTGGTTTCTGCGTCACGACTAACACTCCGCCAACGGATGATGCCTACAGGTTTTTGGGTCTCTAATTTTTTGCAGATCGTGATGTTAACAAAGGGGGGGGGGGGGGGGGGGAGATTTACCTCACAAAACTGTCTCCCAAGACACCTTACTGTGTCAGTTGAGTTCTGCTTAAAAGTTGTTAGAACAACAGGCAACAAAGCCTAGGGGCAAAATCCTCCACGCGTGCTTTGAGAATCAAACCTGGATTTGTTTATTATCTGAATTATGATGTCACAATGACTTTTGTGCCCTTTGGCGGTCCGCATTGGCTGCTGAGGGCCAAGAGGTGTGTCCTGGTCTCAGGTTAGAACAGTGTCATGGGAGAAGTGGTAGCGGGGAGAGGCCGTAGCAGTCCCGAGGTTTCTGAAGGCATGTCGAAGTGAAGAGATTGGGGGTGGGGGGGGAGGGGGGAGGGGGGGTGGGGGGGGGGCACGCACGCTGTTGCTGAAGCAAAGAAATTCCTCGGGAGGGGTTCTAAACTTCGTGGATTAACACAGCAAGGCCTTTAAAAGTGAGGTTGTTTTCTTCTTTTTTTTTTTTTCTTCATTCACCAGCTTCCTACGCACACACACACACACACACACACACACACACACACACACAGAATGAAAGAAAGACAGACCAAAAGAAAGAAAAAAGTCCCTGTGCTTCTTTGTGATCCATACTTTTTACCCATGGATCCTCGGCTCTGAGCTTCGACATCAAACGCGGCAGCAGCTCCGCTGAGCAGGTCCGCGTTTTAGTCAGAACCGCCACGCTAGCCGCGCTCAGCAGCGCTAGCTGCTGTGCCCCCCCCCCCCCCTCCCCCTCCACCACCCCCAGCTTCTGCTTGGCAGCGCTCTTGGCAGGGGCTGCGCCCCGCGTTTGGAATGTGTCAGGCTGCAATGTGGCGCGCCGGTGGCGTCCAACTGCCGTCACGGCCGTTAGGGTCGGAACGGAAAGGCTGGAGTCACGCGGCATCCTCCCGGCCACCTGCGGCCAATCAGATGGCGACGGCAGACTCGTGACTGTCTTCATTCTGTCGCTCGGTCGCCGAGATCCGACGAACGGGGAACGTGGGTTTGGCATCGTTTCCTTTTCTTCTGTTGTGGACCGGACCCCGGTACCGGGGCTGCTGCCGACATCGTTCGGGTGGATCGCCCTCTGTCGTCTTTTGCCGCAGTGAGGGGGGGAAAAAAAAAAAAAAAAAAAAAGGAGTTCAATATTGGGGTGGTCAAGGCTTGGCCTACTGTAGAGCAGTGATTCTATTCACTCCATATGTTGTTGGTTCAGTGTGGTGAGGAGAATAGGGTGAGTCCCAGTAAAACTCAAGCCGTTTATATAATCCCTCAAAAACGATCCCAGGATGTACAATAGTTGGTATGGCCAGTGCTGGCCCGAGCGAAGCGAAACACTGGCAGGATGGGTCGAGTGGTATTCCCCGTTTCACTGCCCATTTAAAATGGACGAACAAGCACAAAAAAAAACCTCCAACCTCTGGCTGCCCCTGAGGTTGTTTTCGCAACGGGGTGAGTCTGCCTGCGAAAGAAAAACACCTCTCTCTCTCTCTCGCTCTCTCTTTTTCTCTCCATATTTCTCCATTCGCCGCGGTATTCTTTCTCAAGCAAATTTTGCCATTTACCTCATGAAGTTTTTATTTATTTATCGGGTTTTTTTTTTTTTTTTTTTTTTGGACAAAGGAGTAAGAGCAGACATGTTGGTCTAATGGGGAGTTGTTGGGTGTGTGTGTGTGTTTTTTTTTTTTCCTCCTCTTCCTCTGCATGAATCACACTTTCTGAACAAAATGAAAAAAAAAGAAAGAAAAAAGAAAAAAAAAGAAAAAAAAACGCTGCAGCCATCTGCCTCTGCACCAAGGGCTGGTTACTGTGGCAACAAGTAAAAAGTCATTATCTTTAATTGACACCGTGGCAGGTTCAGGTGTTTTCAATTCTATCGGTTGCGTTCTCTCTCCATTAAATGAGTCACTCATCTTTAGCTTTGCTCTTAAACATACACCCCCCCCCCCTTCCTCTCTTGACTCCGTTCCTGTCTCGTGTGGCGTGGTTGGCGATGAGTTACTTAAGGAGCCCTCGTCTCTCTCCTCCTGTGCCGTCGTCCGCCCCCCTTACCTCCGCTCTGTTATTATGCAGGAGGTGAAAGTGTAGTCATATGTGCTCCTGGTTCAGGAGCTTTCAACAAGTCCAGACATGTCAGGGCAACACTCCACACATTAGCCAGGCCTGGCCCATTAGCCAACCACTGCTCCAAAGCATTTACCACAAGCCACCTCTACCATTATCACCAGTTCTCTCGTTCAGTCTGTCCTTCCTTCCTTCCTTCCTTTCTCTCTCTCCCTCCCTCTCTCTCTCTCTCCCTCTCTCTCTCTCCTTGTCTTTCTCTGTCTCTGTTGTCTTTTAACATGATTTCTAATTTTAAAATGTCTGATCCTTAATAATACAAGTAACATTACATTTTCGGCTGTGTTCACCTTTTCAGATAAAAAGGTTCATATCAGTTATGGTAAGTCCACAGAGTAAGGGCGGTTGCACAGAAAGGCTCCTTCATCTGAAAACCTATTTCTGCCAAGAATTTATTTTAGTCTCTCTCTTGTTCCCTCTCGCTCTCTCTCTCTGTCTCTCTCTCTCTCTCTCTCTCTTGCTCTCTCTTGCTCTTGCTCTCTCTTGCTCTTGCGCTCTCTCTCTCACTCTCTCTCACTCTCTCACCGCCCCCCCCCCCAGTAGTTATATTTTGTATTGTTCCTACAGTTTCAGAGAGTGCTTTTCCAATATTGTTGGTATTATGACTGGTGTTTCCTGGCCCTCTGTGGGGAGAAGCAACACAAAGCCTTTGATTGGAATGAAGAGGCATTGGTTTAGTTTACTCTCGGCCCATTGAGGCGGTAAAGAGTGAAGTGGTCTGAATTGTTCTTGGGGGTTTTTGATTGGCCAGTGGCTATTCATATCAGCACTCTCACAGATGCATGCAGAGTGCCCTCACACACCGGCTGTGTGATAGCTCACGCCTCAGTGTGATATGAGTCCATTACACACACACACACACACAAACACACACACGAACACACGCTCACACTCAGAAGGCACAAGAGACTATGATCACTCAAGTATGGAATCTGGGTAAAATGTGATATACCTGTAGAATTGCTGGTTTTTACACACACACACACACACACACACACACACCTTCGCAAACTCGCACAAGCATAGAGACTCAACACAGTATCTATATCACATCCATTTGTAATTGGTTTCAAAATTCAACAGTGCATTCATTTTTTTTTTTATTTAACTCACTGTCAAGAGGGGGTAGAAATGTTATTTGTTTAATTTCTTTCATTTTTAAGTGTAGCCCAAACCTTTTAATGAGGGTGCATGTGTGCGTTTGAGAGAGAGAGAGTGTGAGTGTGAAAGCTCAATATCAAAACAGGAACATATGGTATGGCATAAGTGTAGAACAGTCACATAGAGGCCATCTGTCAGAGAGAGAGAGAGAGAGAGAGAGAGCGAGCGAGAGATGAAGTGAGAGAGTTAGTTTCTCCATGCTATGCCTCAGTAGACAGGTTAGCTTATTACAAGATCATATTTCAGGCTTATGTGGGGCTTTTCTCTTCTTTTTTTTTTTTTTTTTTTTTTTTTTCCATCACCCGTTACAAGGTTTTTGCCTCTGCTTTTTCTGCCTTTTTGATACCTTGAGCCGTGTTTCTTTAAATGCCGATCCTGTGAAATGTGTCTCGGGTCACATTTGTAAAGGTAAACGCCTTCATCAGTCTTCTTGATGACTTTTTGTAAATTCTCCTTCTCTGAATGGGGTAAAATATTCATTGTTGATATCGACTGTGTTCAGGTCGTGTAAGAACATGATGGGAATCCAGGTGTGAAATTGTTTTTTTTTTTTTTTTTTTTTTTTTTGGTAAAGCTATTACACCTGAATATCAACAGATCTCTCTTGGCATTGGAAAAGAATTTCTCTTGTGCAAGAAATTGACTGGGTTTTTTTTTTTTTCTTTTTCTTTTTCTTTTGGAAGTAGAACACAGGTCTAACCAGAGATTCTAGGGTTTTGGCCACACCCTTACTCTAAGAACCCCCAGCCCACACCCCCCCCCCCCCCCCAAACCACCTGTGCTACCAGCCCAATTAAGCAGCCAATTAGCCAGCTAATCTCAGAGGCTCATTGAGAGAGATACAACTGGAGAGGAGCTTTTTGCCTCTGGAGGAGGGGAGGGACACTTCCCTGTTAGATTAGCTAGCTGTTCTTTGTGTAGCAGAGAGTTACGTGGAATCCAAATATTTATCTATTAACACTTGCAACTTGTTTACGATTAAAGTACTCACTTCAGCTTGAGTGTGAGGTATTTACATACACACACACACACACACACACACCCACATCTTTGCTCTTTTGTCAGAACACGTACGTGGATATTTTGTGTGTGTGTGTGTGGTGGGGCTAGAGGGGTGACGGATAAGGTGTGTTTCGCTGGTTTTTAGTCAGAGCACTGTAGTCTTATCCGCTCGTTGGCAGTCGTTGCCTGAACCTGGCCGGGCTGGAGAGATCAGACGGGGCTGAAAGCCCTCGGGTGAAGGCGGGGACCGGCTTAACCACTCCTGGGAAACCAGTCTCAGGGAGATCGGCTCCTCCGACTCCACCGCCGTCTCTGAAGACTCCCAGTAGCGCATTGGCAGGTTACAGTACTCCCTATCGGTTGTTGCCAGTCCTCCCAGTAGGGAAAGACAGAGAGAGAGAGAGAGAGAGAGAAAATACACAAGAGAAGGAGCATGTGGTGTTTTTTTTTTTTGGTTTTTTTTTTTTAAAGAAGCAAAATTTGAAGGGTATTTGAAGGTCATTCTCCCGTACTAGGCCGAAAAAAGCCCGGGCAGCATAAGCCCGGCTAACCCCCAGGCTGGCATGGCGTCAGGCTGCAGGAGGGAGCCCCTATCGCTGTCAAACGCACCACGGTGCGTACTGGTGTGGGTTCAGAGCTGTCATCGCGCGACTCTCCCACCGCGGTATATTTAGCGTCTTTATCGCAAAAAACAGCCACGGAGCTGGAGGAGAGCGAAACCCAACGACACTGACGTGCTTTCCCTCAATTGCTTCTTCTCTCTGTCACTTTCTCTCTCTCTCTCTCTCTCTCTGCTTTGAAATGCTGACTGGCAGGCCAGCAGCTTGGACAGAAAGAAGAGGAAGAGTTGTCGCGTTTCTGGCCCCACAAAATTGGCCACATCCCAATCTCCCAAGAGCTTCTTTTTTGGCTTGTAGACAACATATACGTAGAATATATGAATTCACGTGCGTGTTTGGACATATATGTATTTTTAAAATGATAATGATTTTTCAGAGGGCGTACGTGGTCTCTGGTGACACGTAATTTAAGTTCATAAAAGGGGTGGAGGACCAGTGTAGTCACGACTGGTTTGACGGAGCAGTCAGGACGCATTAGGCTTTGGATCTCTGGTCCAGATCTGCCATCTCACGCCAGGGCGAGGGATTCGGCGATGACATCGGTTTACATAACCACCTCCAGATCACTCTAATGGAGCCGGCCATCCTGAAAACGAGAAGATATGAAGAATTCCCCGTTAATCCAGAGAGAGAGAGAGAGAGAGCATGTAATCCATCTGGGAACCGTCCGCGCTGGATTATAATTTTAGTAGGGAGGAATGTAAATATGGTTTTATGGAGAGTTTGTTTTGTGGAGACAGAGGTGGGTGGGGTTAATGTTAGTATAGGTTACTTTATGTTCACCAAGGGGAATTCTCATGCCCGTTGCTTGTCCTTTGAAAGGACTTGTTTGTGACTTCCGGGTTTAGTTTGCTTCAATATTCAATATATATATAGATAGATATAGATATAGATGTGTGTGTGTGTGTGTGTGTGTGTGTGTGTGTGCATGTGTCTATGCGTGTGTTTTTGTTTGTATAGATAATGGGAGTGTTGTTTGATTTAGTGTGTGTTTAGGTTTTAATGTGTGTACATACACCCACGGCATGTGTCCTGAGTGTGTGTGTGTGTGTGTTTACAGGTTTAACCTTTCATGTGTGGCCATGTTTGTTTGTGTGTGTGTGTGTGTGTGTGTGTGTGTGTGTAGATTGAGCGTATGTGTCAGCAGTCTGTGTATGTGCTCAGTGGGAATTGTCTCTGCTTTGGTTATGGAGAGTCCTCTTCTCACAAGCAAGTATAGTCAATATTTTATGGCTCTCCTTTCCTTCTTTCTACTCTCCCTCCCTCTCTCTCTCTCTCTCTCTCTCTCTCTCTCACTCTTTCCCGAGCAGGAAGTGTTGTCCACGCAAGGGCTCAGTTCCCCCAGTGCCCCCGGCTTCATTCTAATGGAGTTTAGGTCTCCAGAGAGAGCGAGAGAGAGACGGAGAGAGAGAGAGAGAGAAGAAGAAGGAGAGAGAACATGAAGGATGAAAGCACAGAGAGCAAACAGGGTGGAGAGAGAGAGAGAGAGAGAGATAGAGAGAAACAGATGATAGGATCGGTTTTTACCTCCACATTAGTGCTGATTGTGAGAGAGAGGAATAGACTGAGGGAGGTGCATCAGTCACGCTGAGGAGTTTGCTTGTCTCTGCCGCCTTGCTTTGTCATCATCAGCGTCATCATTGTTATGATTCCTTTATGAAATATGGCATTGACAAGGACAGGCCAGAAAATGGAAGAGAGAGAGAGAGAGAGGCCCAGCCACACAACTCCAGGCAAAAGCGCATGAATGGGCCTCCCATTTAGCTCAGTGTATTTACCCTGTTCAGGTATAATAACACGGCGCGGAGCATTCACTGTAAAATAACGTACCGAGAGCTATGACAACAACCCCACTGTTATTGTTTTCGTAGCCTGTTTTTTTGTTTTGTTGCTGTTTTTTTTTTGAAAACTGTAATGCTAATTCTGTCACATAATGAGTTCCTAGCTTGAGTTTGTCATCTGCAAATGGAAGTCAGTAAGATATGATGTATTTCAATAGCCCTGCTAATCGTACTCAGCGCACGCGTAGCTGGTTTCATAAACAATATTTAACGTTGTGTTTTTATTGAAAGAAACGTGTTCTGTCTTTGGCCCCTTTTTTTTTAAATTTTATTTTATTATTTCACGAAGATTACGCGTGTAAGCGTCTGTTTAGACAAGCTATACAACAGTGGTTAAGAGGAATCAAATTGTAGTTTTTTTCGTTTCTATTGATATTTAATTATAGTTCTTGAACGTGGCTTTTGTTTGTGCTACTTTTGTTGTGGAGCCAACTCTCCAAAGATGACTAATTCATGTTATTGTGGTCTAGTGCTGTTTTTCTGCCTGCGCATTTGTTCATTACGAACAGAGAGAGAGAGAGAAAGAGAGAGAGAGAGAGAGAGAGAGAAGGAGAGAGGGACAGACGCATGCAGTCATTGAATGGGGTAAAAGGCAATCAGGAAATGTTTTGGAACTGGGCAGATAACAGACTACCTCATACACACAGCTGTCAGCGTTGCGGAGCAAAACAGATGCTTCATTTGCATATTAAAAATTTGAAAGGAACGAATTGCCAAATTCTCTAAAAGAAAGAGACGTTTTGTTCGCTCCCCACCTCCCGCACCCCGCCAAACATCCTCTCTCCCTCTCTATCGCTCTCTCTACCTCTCTGTCCTCTCTTTCTTTCTTTCTTTCTTTCTGTCTGTCTATCTCACACACCATGTTTCTTCTTCTTCTTCTTCTTCTCTTATGCTAAAGGAAAGGTCAGGGAGAGCGTATTGCTGTAGGATGATGGTGCTTCAGTAGCCAAAGAGACATATGCTCCCATATGCCGAGAATTTTTTTTTTCTTCCTTAATCTGCCACATATACAACCTCCACGTCCAGAGCTGACTAAAAGGGACAGATTATTGGACACTTCGGTCCAGAATCCGACACAGCTACCGGGCAGAACGGCCTCATGACTTGGACTGCAGTGTGTGTGTGTGTGTGTGTGTGTGTGTGTGTGTGTGGATTCCACTCGCTGCTCTGCTAGCCTTGGCCTGCGTTAAGAGCCATTTAAAAGGACTGCACGCTGAACACATGTGCAGGGCAAGCCCAGAGCTAGGGAATGTGACCTGTTTTTAAGAGAAGCCAAAGGCTCTAAAGGCCATCCGGCGTTGTCTGTAACATCAAACCTGGACAGTCTCTTAAAAACCTTAGCCCTCCCTTAATGAACCTCTGGAATGCTCTGATCCTGCATGGCTGTCCCCTCTCGTGGAGTTAATGTCCGTTTAGTTAGTCCTGCTGTCTCTTCGCCCCCCCAAGAGTGTGAACAATCTTCACGCCTTGTCAGTTACCGCATGCCGCTGCTACGGTGTTTCTGATTAAACGTGGGGCGTGGCCTTTTTTTTTTTTTTTTTTTGGGGTGCTACCGCTCTCCTCCCAGAGTCACGTTGCCTCCGGCCCCCCCCCCCGTGTGAAGCGGCCCGGTGACCCGTTTCACCCCGCTCCGTGTCAGTCTATCTGTGTTTTAGACGAGCTCTCGCTCTGACTTATCCCCTCGGTTACTGGCAGCCCTGCCCTGACACGTGGGAAAGAGACTAAAGGCCCTAGGCCTGGTAGGGCTGCGTGTTTGTCTATCTTTGGCTGGGTGGACCAGGGTCTGGTCCTTTCCAAATATGGTCATGGATGTGCTGGTACGTGCTTGGTGATTGGTGGATTGACGAGCTGCCTTCTCTGATTGATAGGTTGAGGGTTTTGGCTCTTCGGGGCTAATACCTCGGTGGAGAGACCGCCACAGGAAAACCTGTCGAAGCATTCCGCCGAATGCTGAAATATGCGACCTATCGCTGGGTCAAAGCGATTTATCTCTTGTTTTTTTGGATGTTGAAATTGCCTCAGTGTGAAATCTGAATGGAAAGATTGATTTTGACAAAAAAAAAAAAAAAAGGAAAGATTACTTGCACATCTTAATTTGACTCAGATTGTCATAAATCCCAAGATGAGTGAGCAGGCCTACACAATTATTCTTTCCCCGTGTACTCAGTGATGTTATTACAGATTAAAGTGGATCACATGTGGAGACTGTCTGCTGATCTATTTAAATTGCTGGAATTTATTGCTGTTGAGGAATTTGAATTGCATCTGTTGTCACGCTGTAAGTAATCCATAACTTGCAATATTTCATTGGGCGTCGCTTTGTTGTTGTTGGTGTTGTTCAACTTTGACTGTTTGGTAACAGCTTAGAGGAAGCATATGTTTATTCTAAACATGTTTATGCTGCTTCTCTGTTGAATGTGGTAATCCATCAGCAGGGAAGATATATATGTGTGTGTATATGTGTGTGTGTATGTGTGTATATATATATATATATATATATATATATATATATATATATGAAAGAAATGGAGACAGAAGCTGAGACATTTTGTTTGGCATTCAGTTTGAGCTGTTACCTAATTCCCCACTCTTGAGCACTCTGTTGAGAGCAAGCTGAAGATGAAGATGGAGGAAGACTCTGAAAATGCTCAGCTGGGACGAGTCGAGCAGATGGGTTCTGAAATGCTGGCGCCTGAGCGAGCTGAAAGCTGGAAGCTCGTTCCTCAGGGCTGAGAAAGAGACTGAAAAAGAGAGAGAGAGAGAGAGAGAGAGAGAAAGATGTTTCCTTAATTGGACGAATGAGTTGCTCAATTGGTCATGACCTGGAAGGCATGCCATGGCATGCTGGATGACCCAGTTGAATGTGTGATCTGGTATCAGGACCGGCTATACAAGCTGTCGCAGTGTCAGAAACCACCTGAGCGAGTGCGTCACGCACATGTGGGTCATTGCTAATCTGTAAGCAGCTGTCAGGTTTTTTTTTTTTCTTTTTTTCTTTTTTTTTTTTTTGCGTCCCCATAAACTAAAACAGCTTTTCTATTATCTACACATCTGCAGTTTTCCAGAGTATTATTTCTGATGTCTCTTTAAACAGGACCAAAATCAGGGCACCTCAAGTACCCTTGACATGTTCCCTTTGTTTGTAATTGTAACCACACTGAGCAGAGTTTGTTTATAACCTGCTGAATTCCAATCATTGTGGATAATGTAGTCACAGCCATTAAGTACTCTGATAAGGCTGATTGGACTCTGTTTATCTTGCATTTGACATGGAATTGGAACTGGGGTCAGGTGGTACAGAGCATGTGTGCAGAAATGATTTAAAGGGTATGAGAAGTGGTGATGAGGGTTTTTTTTTGTTCCCCTCCCGTCTTTCGCTCCGTTTAGGCCGTTCGCAGGTCTTGAGCGGACGAATTTAATTTTTAACTCACTGGATGGACTCAGTTGATGGTTCCTTCTATTTTTAATCTGTTTGTGGGCAGGTGCAAGCTTAAGCAAACAAATTTGTGCTGCCACTCCCTTGATGCTGGTTAGTGTGTCTTGCTAGTTAACCAGCGTCCAACTATGGGGAAAGGCTCGTAAAGTTGATCCACGGTTTGGGGGAACTGTCTAGCTGCTATAGACGAATGCAGCTTTTGTGTGTGTGTGTGTGTGTGTGTGTGTGTGTGTGTGTGTGTTTCAGTTTCAAGTGCTTATTGATTGTTGGATAATCACACACCGGCCAGAGTCCTAAAAAAAAAAAAAAAGAGGCTTGCAGGAAAAGCGACATAAATAAACCATGACTGCCTGGTCTTATCACACATCCTCAATTAACTAGCAGTCGCCCAGTATATCACTCATGTATTTTAAAAACCTCTTTTTTTATGCATCTTTAATGCATGTTTTCCTTGGCTAGCATCAAAAACACGAGAGGTTTCTTTTGATTTCGATATCTTTTGTGATTTTCGGGAATGTGGCGATACACACAGGCTTTTTCCACAGCGACTTACCGCGGTACAAAATTTCAATTTGACTCGGACAGCTTAACTCACAATTCCCCTCGGCTTGTAATTGTCAGATCTGCGCTTTGAGGATCATTTTCAAAACACTACCTGGGCAAAGCTCTCAGGTGCTGTCTTTTTTTTTTTTTAATGGGAATGGATTCTCTGTGGCACCGCTCTCTTTTTTTTTTTTCCTCTCTCACGTTGGCACAATCCCAGTATAAAGCTTTGAACTGCCTCTCTGTCTACATAGATAGCTCGACCGTTCACACTCCCACCTTGACTAACTTAATTCAGACTGAATCAAGTGCTCCCTGCACCCTTGCTGAAAAGACCTATTCATTATCGACAGCGGTTTTAAATGTTTGTTTACTAAACAAATAGCTGAATAACCACGAAAAAGGGTGTGGATTCTTGAAAACTGTGTCACCTGTGTTCTGTGATTAAAGCGTTGTCGTTTTGCTCTTGTTCATCGTTGGGTTTGGCAGACTGTTGAGAGACCAAACTTTAAAGTCCAGTTCAAGTGTTTGTGTCTCTTTTGAATGTTTTTTTTTTTTTTTTTTTTTTTTTTTTCCATGATTGCGCAGTGTCCTGTTCTTGATGTACTAGAAGTCTCCCTGGCCTGAGCTTCAATCTTTTTCTAGTGTGAATGTGTTCCAGCACAGGGGCAGCACAGCAGTTTCTTTCTTAGAAATGTTGTGACATCCAATTTGTGATTTAAATTCTGAGGCACCGTATCAGCTGAGCTGTTATGTCCACAGACCCTTTGTTCCCGTTGAATGTTTGTTTTTGAGATGGTGGAAGGCAGCCAACATTTAGCTTTTTAAATGCTTGTTGCCTATTTAACACTTCAGTACTTATCAGAGCTTTTGTGCATGCGCATGCCTCTCCCTCTCTCTCTCTCTCTCTCTCTCTCTCTCTCTCTCTCTGTGTCTGTGTCTGTGTCTGTGTGTGTGTGCGTGCGTGCGTGCGTGCGTGCGTGTGTGTACGTGCAAGAGAGGGTGAGGACATCAGTCCCTGTCTTGAAGGAGTACCTGTGGCAAGGAGGCATGTGCATATGATATGCTTTAATCTGCACCTGCATCAAGTGCTAGTCACCTGCACCAACCAATTTTGAGCACAAAACATCAAGACTCTCCTAGATCAGATGTGATTTCAAGTTGTTTAGTGCAGGAATAATTTGCACTCAGATTCAGTCTCAGAAATTGGAAAAGCTGATGCTGAATAAGAATATTTATCCCTGAACTAATTTGACCTTAGAATTGATCATGCAGAGAATGTGGATGTAATAATTTTCATTTTTACCTGGTTGTCTAAGGAACACGATGTCTCCTCTCAAAGCCTGGTTTTCAGCATGCTTGTTTCAAGCCAGGGTTTCTGCTCCAGTTCATCTTGGATTAATATCCTTCCGTTTATTTTTTCTCTTCTTTTTAGGATCGGTTCCTGGCCGGACTACAGTGAGACCCTGTTCTTCTGTTCCAGAACGCCCCTGAGAAGAGGAGATGGGTCATAGTAGAACTGCATCTTGCACACCTGCCTAGACCCACGTTGCCTGAGCTCCCTCCCACCTTTCCCTCCCAAAACCCAGCCCCTCTAGCCCTTTCCCCTGCTCTCCAACTGTCTACTTCGATCCGAACTCCAGCTCACTTGTGGATTGACAAATGATGATATCTGAAATTAAGATTTTGACATCAATGAGGACATAGGGGTCAGCAGCTCTATACAAAAAAAAACAAAAAAAAAAAACAAAACAAAAAAAAACCAAAAAAGACCTTTTGTAAGAAACGAGAGCACTTGCATGGAATGTCAGCCCGGCAGCTTCCTGTCTAGAGCTTCTGGGAATGGCAAGATGAGCGTCTACGTACGATGATGATGGCAAAAAAGCAAGATGCTCGGCCGACCTACAACCTGGTTGTGGTAGGTCTGTCCGGGACTGAGAAGGAGAAGGGGCAATGTGGGGTGGGCAAGTCCTGCCTGTGCAACCGTTTTGTTCGCCCCAGTGCGGATGACTTTTATCTGGACCACACCTCTGTTCTGAGCACCAGCGACTTCGGAGGACGCGTGGTAAACAATGACCACTTTTTGTTCTGGGGCGAGGCAGTACGGACGCTCGAGGAGGGCATGGAATGCCGGATGCATGTGGTGGAGCAAACCGAGTTTATCGATGACCAAACTTTCCAGCCGCACCGTAGTACAGCTCTACAGCCCTACATCAAGAGGGCGGCGTCCACCAAACTGGCCTCTGCTGAAAAGCTCATGTACTTTTGCACGGATCAGCTGGGCCTGGAACAAGACTTTGAGCAGAAGCAAATGCCTGAGGGCAAGCTTATGGTGGATGGGTTCCTTCTCTGTATCGATGTAAGCAGGGGCATGAATCGCAATTTTGATGACCAGACGAAGTTTGTTACCAACTTATACAACCAGCTAGCTAAGACCAAGAAACCAGTTGTATTGGTACTGACCAAGTGTGATGAGGGAGTTGAGCGATATATCAAAGATTCCCATACCTTTGCCCTAACCAAGAAGAACTTGCAGGTAGTAGAAACCTCTGCACGCTCAAATGTCAATGTTGACCTTGCCTTCCTAACCCTTGTGCAGTTGATTGATAAGAGTCGAGGGAAGCCCAAGATTATACCCTATTTCGAAGCCCTTAAGCAGCAAAGTCAGCAGATCGCCACCGCTAAAGATCGCTATGAATGGCTCGTCAGTCGCATCGTGAAGAACCATAATGAGACCTGGCCCAACATTAACCGCAGAATGCAGAGTTCCTTAGAGTACAGAGACTATGTCTTCCTTGAGGGTACTTCCAAAGCCAAGAAGCTGTTTCAACAGCATGTCCACAGACTCAAGCTGGAACACATCGAGAAGAGACGCAAGATCTATCTCAGCACTCTCCCGCAGGCGCTGCGGTCCCTCGTGCCCGATCTGGATGAGATCGACCACCTGAGTTGGTCAGGAGTGCAGAAGGTCCTCGAGACCAAACGTGAGTTCTCCCAGTGGTTTGTAGTGTTGGATGACACGCCCTGGGAAGTCACGCCGCACATTGACAACATGGATGACGACAGGATCCCCCAGGACCTTTTAGAAACCCCCGCAGCTGAGGGGATATACGAGACTCACTTGGAGCATCTGCGTAATGAGCGAAAGCGAGCGGAGATGCGCCGGGAGTTCAAGGAAAAGCTTGTGGCCTCGCCTTTTGTTACTCCTGGCAGACCCTGGGAAGAGGCTCGTAGTCTCATCATGAACGAGGAATTCTACCAATGGCTAGAGGAGCCGGAGTACCTTGAGATCTACAATAAACACCAGAAGGAAATTATTGACCAAGCCAAAGAGGACTTCCAAGAGCTTTTGCTGGAGTACTCTGAGCTGTTCTATGAGCTCGAGGTAGATGCCAAACCAAGCAAAGAAAAGATGGGTGCCATCCAGGAGGTCCTCGGAGAGGAACAGAGGTTCAAGGCCCTCCAGAAGCTCCAGGCGGAGAGGGATGCTCTGGTTCTTAAACATATCCACTTTGTTTACCACCCCACCAAGGAGACCTGTCCTAATAGTCCTCACTGTGTGGACAGCAAGATTGAACAGGTCCTGGCTGCTCGATTTCCGACACGGTATTCCTTCTTTGATGGCACCATAAAGTCTCAGTTTGGAGAGGGAAAGGTAGACAGGATAAACCTTGTAATTCTAGGAAAAGATGGACTTGCAAGAGAGTTAGCCAATGAAATCAGGGCACTGTGCACCAGTGACGACCGGTACGTGCTGGATGGTAGAACGTATGAACTGGCACTGCGGCCAATAGAAGGCAATGTGCGGCTACCAGTGAATTCCTTTCATACACCAACCTTTACCCCACATGGCTGTCTCTGCCTTTATAACTCCAAGGAATCCTTGTCCTATGTTGTAGAGAGCATTGAAAAGCTTCGGGAATCAACCTTGGGTCGAAGGGACAGCTTAGCTCAGTTACCCATATCTCTCTTACTAGTCACCAAACGTGGAGTTGGGTCAGTAGGGGACATAGGTGGGGAAACAGCTCATGGTCTAATACTACAGGGACAGCAGGTGGCTAGCAGGCTGCAGTGCACTTACCTTGACCCAGCTTCTCCTGGTGCAGGCTATGGCCGTAATGTGAATGAAAAACAAATCAACCTGGTTTTAAAAGGCCTCTTGGATACGCGCAGACCCTCCATGAGTCTTGGTAGTAGCTCCCCTCCCTTGCCTTTGGAAACTTTTAGAGACTCTCATTCTCAACAGAGCTCGGAGGCAGACTTTCGTATCGTCATGTGCCTCATGTGTGGGGATTCTTATGATGTAGACCAACTCTTAGCTCCGTTCCTGCTGCCCCAGCACTGCCGTCCTGCTTCCGGCCTGACTTGTGGTACGTCAGTGCTGTTGGAGCTCACAGTTGGTAGCCAGCGACAAAGCATAGAACTCTCTATATTATCATATCACTCATCCTTTTCTCTGCGCAAGAGCAGGTTAGTGCATGGATACATTGCAGTGTATTCTGCTAAACGCAAGGCTTCCATGGAAACCCTTTGCGCCTTCCTTTGTGAAGTGCAAGACATTATCCCCGTGCAGCTTCTGGCAGTTGGAGAAAGCCAGGCGGACTTAGTGGACTCTGAGATTGCCCGGGAGCAGGTGATCCAAGGTGAAGAGTTGGCCCACGAAATCGAGGCACGTTTCAGCACCGTGGTGTGTGGACCTGGTGGGGTGGTGGGTGGCTTGCATCGAATAGATCTCTTCCAACCCTTCTTCAAGGAGGTGATGGAGAAGCGGACCATCGTGGAGGCCACGCATATGTACGACAATGTGGCGGAGGCCTGCAGCACCAATGAAAATGTCCATTCCCCTCGCTGTGGGTCACCAAGTCCTATCACTACCCTGCTGGACTCAGAGGATGATGTCGAGCCCTCGCCACCATACCCCACCCTGAGGGATGATGGCACTTTGACCCATGGGGGTGGCTACAAGCTACCTGACTTGGAGGGTAGTGATACCTTCTCGGTAATTTCAGAGATTAGCACTTTTGAGAGCAAGCTGAACAACAAAGTCACGCCTCAAGTGCGCCCTAAGCACACAGTCACCTTTGACTTCCGAAAATATAACCTCAGCCCTTATATGGACTCGGGGGTTAATCGTCGATCACTACCTGCTGTGGCTTGGCCCCCTGGAAACGATGGTGGTTATGATCCTTCAGACTATGCTGAACCCATGGATGCTGTAGCTAAGCCCCGTCCAACAGAGGAGGAAAATATTTACTCTGTACCACACGACAGCACACAAGGCAAGATCATCACCATCCGCAATGCAAACAAGACTCACTCTAACGGCGGGGGAAATGGTTCAGACAGTGAGGCAGACAGCAGCTCGCTGGAGCGCAGGCGTAAATTGTCCGCTCTGGGGGTGAAGCCAAGACTCTATCGTGACCGTTCCAAACGCCTTGGCAAGTTCAGTAGCTTCCGCACTAGCTTCATTGGTAGTGATGATGAGCTGGGAGGCCCACCCAAGGCCAAAGAGGATGAGCTTGGGGCGCAAAAAGGGGACAATTCCCTGAATGAGGAAGGTGAAGATCCAAAGAGAAGGAATATTCTGAGGAGTCTAAGGAGACCTACCAAGGTATGTCTCTCTCCCTCTCTGTTTTCATCCTGTTAGCCATGAGTTTGTTTTAGGGTCATTAAATGGTTATTAAACTTGTTATTTATTAAACCAGCTGACACTCAGAAGAACAGTTAGCATCCTTTGAAGTACCACGCAGTGCTGAAATTTTGAGTTTTGAATATTTTAAAAAGAAAATGTAGCCTATAGTAACCCAATAGCCTCAAGGGAAAACTTTAAGTAGAAAATGACTATGAAATGACCTCAATGTCTCTGTACGGCAGTGTTTGTTGACTTCGTTACAATCTGTTTTTGTACATGAGTGTAATTTGTGGAGGGAGGTGACAACTTATGTATTTTCATGTTTCTGGTTTTGTAATTAAAGGATTCTGTAGATTCATGCTATTTCTGTCAAAGTCCTAACCATAGGCTCACCGAAAAAAGCTTGCTTTGTTAAAAATGAAAATTCACTCGACATTTAGCAGCACATCCAGTGCCTTAGGTTAGTTTATTGATCTGTTAGACTTGTTGCATCATTGCGGCCATTACACCATGGATATTTAACAACTTGCCTAATCTAAAATCCCCAGCTGTTAAACTTCAGTCGTGAAGCGCTGTTTTGTGACCTACGGCATGCTTATACAAGCAATGCTCATTATGTTGAAACGTGCCTTTTTTCTACTGTAGACACCAAGGATTTGTGTGCGTTTTCTGTATGCCCGACACGCCTCAATACACACGGCCATCAAATGTGTAACGAATAAAATTCCACCTTCTGTATTCCTTTAAAGATGGTGGCAATGGCTGTGATGTCTGTCTTATTTCATAGAAAAGCACAGAAAGCTTCCTTTCTCCTCTCTCCCACATCCCTCTCCACTAGCCCGCTTTATCCAGGATTAAAGCAGAGCTTTTACCCGTGGACTAATCGCAATTACAAACCTGGTGCCGCAGTCTGATAGGTTGTTTTTTTTTTTTTTTTTTCCCCCGATTTGCTTACTTTTAAGTAAGTAGATCTGCCTAGAGAAGACCCAAATGGCGTTTTGAACGTGCTCTGAGGTGGGACGAACTTTAATCCGAAACTTTTTTTTTTTTAGCCTGCATTGCTGGTGGTACTTGATCTAACCCTCGCCGCAGAGTTTGAGACTCTACTTTGCCTAGGGTCGAGAGAATACAGTAGTAGTGATTTCTGAAGTGTGTAATGTGTTTTAACTTTGCTTTGGTGCATAAAGACACATCCTCCGGCCTCTGGTTAAAAAAAAAAAAAGACAGAAAAGGAAAAAAAAAAAAAGGAGAAGAGAAGAAAATAAATTCCTTTTAGTCAAAGTTTGGCACAAAATGAATGAACGAGTATGTGCTCTGAAAAAAGCGCATAAATGGTAAATTGTCTGAAGAAAGCCAAGATAGAATTTCATAAGATATCCACTCAGCAATACGCAGTTTCCGTTGACAATTATTGCGTGTGTCAGTGGGGATAATGTGTGCTCTGTGATATATGATCACTCCAGTGGTACTGACAGGAGCTAATGTTTCCAAAGAGCAGGTGATTGCCTAAGGGGGCCGAGACAGCAGCTCTTCCCATCACACCTTTATTGTCTTTGTTACATCATTGGCGTTATAATGGGGCCATCAGGTTAAATCAGCTGGTTCCAGTTCAGTCGGCCATCAAGCACTGGCCATAAAAGTAAACACAGTAGCCCAGTAGCCTCAAGGGACCAGAATGGTTTAAGCCATTTAACAGACACCAGCCCTCCCTTAACCAATTGAAAATCAGTGTAGAGAACGGACCTTTCCCGTCTCTGTCGGTCGTTATGTTTCACCACACACACACACACACACACACACACGCACACACACCCCTATACACCCTTCAGTTAGTAGTGGACTGTGCGGTCAGAGAGAAGGGATGGAAATGTTTTCTTCATTCTCGCAATCTTGTTAAGTCTCCTCACCCGACAAGTGGAATGTTTAAAATTCCTGCCTCACCTAGTTCCATTCTAATGCCTCCATTAGTATTGCGACAGCAAAAACAAGAGAGAAGGAGAGGGAGAGCAAATGAAGGAGAGAGAGAGAGAGAGAAAGAGAGAGAGAGAGAGAGGGGTAGATTTTTTGGAATCTTGAGTACTTGTTTTGCACATAGGACTTGTTGTTACTAAAACACTGATCTGTTTTGTTTTCACTGCGGTAGTGACACATCCTGTCATTGCTGAAGTCCCAGGAGACTTTGAGTGTTTGACTGGCGAGGAGAGACGGAGAGTAAGAGAGAGAGAGAGCGAGAGGGGGAGAGAGAGAGAGAGAGAGAGAGAGAGAAATAAATGGAGAGGCAAACTTGGAGAACTGCTGAATGTGTGGCCTGCTCTTTGGAAGTGGCCCCTTCTGTCAGAATGCGGCACCGCTGCTTCTTGTCAGTTGCCTGCCGCGTGATGCCGTCAACCCCCGCTCCTCGGTAGACGCGTCGCTTTTTGCATAACATCGTCATGCCGATAAATCTCTTTGTGAACTGTAATTAGAGCTCTGGTTCTGTAATAAGGACCGGAGAAAAGGGGGAGGCAATTATGTAAACTAGCCTACCGACATGGTTGAATGGTCAAGGCAGTGATATACTGACAGACGTGTTAAAGGGAGAAGGGGAGGTGAGGAGGAAATAAAGTGGTGGAAGGAGGACAGAGTGACGGAACGAAGAGTGTTTTGGTGTTTTGTAAATCTGAAAATGTACGTTGTTAAAAAAAAAAAAAAAAAGAGAGGGAGAGAGGTTAGTTTGAGAGTTAGTTCGCGAAAGGGTTGATAGTTGTTTGGCATTTGGGAGAGAGAGAGAGAGAGGGAAAGAGCGAGCGAGAGAGAATTCATTTGAACCAGGGGTTCAGCTCTTGGCGTGTGAGAGATCGGGAGGCATGGAGTATTGTATTTGTCTGTGCTCACAGGGTGAGTAGATGTGGAGCAGACAGTAACTCATGCTCTAGCCTAATCAGCGTCAAGGCGCTCTCTCTCTCTCTCTCTCTGTCTCTCTCTCTCTCTCTCCCTCGCTCTCTTTTTTTTTTGTTTCTTTCTCTATCTCTCTGACAGCGCTGCAGATTCACTGGCCAGCCAGCCGTGGTTCTTCGCAGCGCTGCATGCTGGGTAGAGACAGGTCTCTGAGCACTTGCCTGTGTGCAGTGTCTCAGGAGAGCTCAGCTGCCTGGTATTAAAGCCACTGAACATTACAAGTGGACTGAACACAGTGGGGCAGAAAACAAAACAAACGAACAAAGAAAAAAAAAACCCTCTGTTATTCACACACAATCCACGTGGTACCAAACACACAACAGGAGAGAGGTTTTAGTGAGTGTTTTTATGGAGAAAGAGAGAGAGAGAGAGGTCAAGTACTCTTTTTGTTTTTGTGTGTGTAATAATGCATGTACGACATTGAAGATTTTTTTTAACAGCTGCTTAACCGTTTCTCTTTCCTTATAACAGAAAAGACCAAAGCCCCGTCAGTCCATCTCCAAACCTCTGGAAAGCAACTACTTTGGAGTCCCATTGGCCAGCGTGGTGTCGCCGGAACGACCAATCCCTCTCTTTATTGACAAGTGCATCCGTTACATCGAGGCCACAGGTAAGTGATGTCTGCTTTAAAAACTCACGATGAACCCCAGACCGTTCCGCACGACACTTGCTCATGCGACAAACACGCAGGGTTCCGGCTCTCTCTTGCCTTTCAGGTCAAAGTTAATCTCCCAGTGAATCTCACCTCAGCTGACCTTCCCCTTCCCTCATTGATGGATATGAAAAAAAAAACTTCAAGGTCAAGGGTAGACAAGTGAGCTGAGATTCTGCATGCGTGTTTGGAGAAGATGTCTGTGTGATTGCAGTGTGAAATGTCTGAGGAAATAAAGCTTGTATTACGTTCCCCACCTCACGCACATCTGTGTGTCCGCATTGCTTGGGCCACAACCTCTGGAACGTCCGACAGTCAGCGGACCCAAAGCACAGTTCTGCGTATCGTGGGACCCATGTGGTGTTTGCGTGTGATAGCCGTGGGAGAACCAGAACCCTTACGCGCAGTCTTTCTCTCTGTCTTTCCTCTTTATCTCTCGTTGTTGTCCTTCCTCCGTAGAAAAAAACGTCTTAATCCGCGTTAGGCTTCTTTTTTTCTTTCTTTCTTTTTTTTTTTCTTTGTGGACCTGTTCATGCACTGCGTGCGTTTGGAAAATGTTGCGTTCTGAATTTGATCGTCTCTCGATAGATAGATGTCTTTGACGTGTTTGACATGTTGCCATAAATATCGATAATCTTTATAATCGTCTCTTGCTGTTTGTCTTGAGCCCTTGGTATATGTTATCGACATTTCGGTTGGCCCTTATCTGTCGATTTTTTTTTTTTTAATTTTTTTTTTTAAGGTTGCGTTTGTTAGTTTTAGTGCAGTTTGTTCAAATGGATTATGCTGATCCTGTGTGAGAGAGAGAGAGAGAGAAAGCATTTGGCTCATCAGTGTGTTGTGTAACTGTATTCTGAGAGCTGTTTTGAGGATAATGACCTGATTCCCTCTCTTTTTTGGGGGGGAGGGGGGGGGGGGCAGATGTTGGACCCGGTGGCTTAAATGAAGTCATAGCTTTGTAACTGTTGTACCTTCCTTGCTGGTATCAGCATGCTTACCTGAGGGAGCGCAAGAGCATCGGACATGTTTACATTTTTTTGTCCCCCCTGTCTTTTTTTTTTTTTTTTTTTTTTTTGCGTGCTGGTGCATTCTTCTGTTATCTGCGTCCGTTGAGATGAAATACAACCCGCATTTGTTGGATTACGATGTTCCACACCATGGGAACAAAAAAACGCTGCTTTCTTAGAACTCTGTCGTGGGACGTAGCTCGAGTAAATGAGGTTTTTTGGAACACAAGTAACCCCACCCTCCGACCGGGGAGTGAGAGCCACTAGGGGGCGGAATGGAGGCGGTGGGCGAATCATCCGGTCCTCCTACTTCTCTCCCCTCCTGAGACCACCTTTTTTTTTTTTCTGCTGACTGCCGATCTTTTACACGCATCTCTCTTTCTTTCTCTCCTCCTCTCTCTCTCTCTCTCCGTGTTTGTGTCTGTGTACGTGGTTGTTTGTCTGTGTTTGCGTGTGTGTGTGTGTGTGTGTGTGTGTAAGCAAAAGGATACTGAGCCCCTTGCGGTAATTTTCTGCCTGATAGCTCCCTCATTGAGATCAATATCAGAGAGGAGGAAATTAGAACAATCTTCTGGGCTTAGCTCTTTTCTCCGCTCTTTGGGTGGAGCAGGCATTGCTACAACAGCCCAGAGCCTGATTAGCCGATACCATCCACACCACACACACTGCAGCGCAGTGGGCACGTGCGTGCGCGCACACACACACACACACACACACACACACACACACACACACACACAGACAGACACTTATATTTTACAACCGTAATGGACACACATACGTCTATGCATACACAAATGCTCATTACATAAGCGGTCTCTCTCTCTCGCTCTCTCTCTCACACACACACATACACACACACACCAACACATCCACAGACCCTCATAGACATTTGTATAGTACACACAAAACTGTATAAACTTGTAGCACACCCAGCTGCACACGATACAGTCATACCTATACAGGTATTCATACACACGCGCTCACGCATAATCACATGCCGAAAAACACACACAGTGATTTCCTACGTAAAAACACACACAGTGATTTCTTACGTTAAAAAAAACACACAGTTGTTTTTGCCCCGCTAATATGGTATCGTATCTTAACGATTATACAGTTGTAACTTAATATTCACCCCCCAGTTCCTGTCTGCTTTCCAACGCTCTATCTCTGATTTCTCTCTGAAAAACGGCCGTCGCCTTCAGCCGTCAGAAATCATCTCCTTCAGCTGCCAAAAGAATGAATACGCTCAAAAGGTCAGACGAGCCTGTTTTTTTTTTAAAAGGCTCTTCTCGTTTTCTCTGTCGGCTTTTCCGTTCGAGAAACGGAAAACGGCGGCGCTCGGCCCGCGACGGTGTAATCCGGGTCCCTGCCCCACGTACGGTAAATATACGTGACAAAAAAACCAAAAACAAAACAAAAAAAAAAATACACCGTCACCATAGCGATCCATACGTTTAACCCCATCCACCTTGACCCGTAGACCAAAAATACACGCGATCTCTTATGGTCTTTCACTCTTCCTGTTTGTTTTCAAGCTCCACCCTCTTTCCTTTATCTCTCTCTCTCTCTTTTCTTCAGTCTCCCTTCCATTATGTTTCCACACTCTCTTTATTAATGTAAGAAGAATCTAAATGAAAACGTGTCTCTCTTCTTTTGCTCTTTTTCTCTAACCCCAGTAACTGTCATTCTGTTTGAGTGTTTTCTGTTAGTTTGATGATTTGAGTGGATATTAGCATGTGTGGGCATTGCCTTCTGTTCGGGGTGACGGGCACAGTCGTGGCATGAAGGGTAGCTGGCAGTGCCAGCTTTAGAACACGATCGCCTATGGAAACGGACCCCACTGTCTCCAGTGGCAGCATTATTCAGAGAGTGAACAGAACATCTGCTCTCAGGATCAGAAAGGGAGAGAGAGAGAGGGAGAGAGAGAGAGGGAGAGAGAGAGAGAGAGAGAGAGAGGGAGAGAGAGAGAGGGAGAGAGAGAGAGGGAGAGGGAGGGAGAGAGAGAGGGAGAGAGAGAGGGAGAGAGAGAGGGAGAGAGAGAGGGAGAGAGAGAGAGGGAGAGAGAGAGAGAGGGGCGGGGGGTGGGGTGGGGGAGTTGTGACACTTTTCTGCGTGGGAACAGGAAACAGCCTTCAATCTGCAGCAAGACTAGATATTGTTTTGAGTGCAATGGAAGGGTAGGAGAAAACCAGGAATGAGAGTGTGAAGAGTTCCGTGCCATCTGCTCGTGTGTTTGCGTGTGTGTGTTTGTGTGTGTGTGTCTGTGTGTGTGTGTCTGTCTCTCTGTGTGTGTGTGCGTGTGCGTGTGTGCGTGTGCGTGTGTCTATGTGTGTGTGTATGTTTAAGTTTTTGTGTGCATGTCTGTATGTGTGTGTGTATGTGTGTGTGTGCGCGCGTGTGTGTCTCTGTGTGTGCGTGTGTGTGTGTGTGTATTTTTGTGTTTTTGTGTGCGTATGTGTGTCTGTGTGTGTGTGCGCACGAGCGTGTGTGTGTGTGTCTGTGTGTGTGTGTGTGTGTGTGTGCCTGTGTCTGTGTGTGTGCGTGCGCACGGAGACCCCGAGGGAAGATTGCTCTCAGTGCTGGCTGAAGATTGCACAGTTGTACTTGGGTGGAGCTGTTGTGCCTATATATGTCTGATATTGTGTGAGCTATGGTGATACAAACAAAAGCAGAGAGAACGCGGTGGAACAGAACGAAAGAATGAGACAGGCAGAGAGCTAGAGAGAGAGAGAGAGAGAGAGAGAGAGAGAGAAATAAGAAGTGTCGCCTCAAGAAAGAGAGAGAGAGACAGACAATGGCAGTGTGAAAGAAAAAGAGACAGACCAAGAGTGAGAAGGAGAGAGAGAGAGAGAGAGAGAGAGATGGAAGATGCAGATGTCTACGTTGCCGTCTGCGAACGCTTGTTTTGGGTTAAGTTTGAGTCGAACACACGGCTCTCCAGACGGTGCTGAGAGGGCAGGGAGGACGCTTGCAGGAAATGCCCCGGCTCTGTTTATCTGGGCTGCAGGGGAAACAGCGCTTCAGCGCGGCGGCTCCGAGGGCTCGGGTGGGGGCCACGGGCTTTTGACCCCTCGCGAGCTGTGACCGTACCTGAAAACTGCGCATACGCTTCAGCGCTCCGATAAGGGAGTCTCTATCCTTAAAACAACATCGCATGCGTCTGGCCCAGAGATGATAATGAAATGAACTGAGAATAGAAAGTACAGGCAAAGTATATGCAAAATTGCCAGGGGAAAAAGCAACGAAAGCCAATGAGAGAGAGAGAGAGAGAGAGAGAGAGAGAGAGAGAGAGAGAGAGAGAGAGAGAAAAGGAAGGGCTTCCTTGTATTGTCCTTGACCCCCCATATCCATGCAGGATGTGGTGACTCTCTCTCTCTCTCTCTCTCTCTCTCTCACTCTCTCTCTCTCTCTCTCTCACTCTCTCTCTCTCTCTCTCTCTCTTTCCCCTGCTCTCTCTATGACACAGCCCTAGGGCATTACTGCTGTGTTTGTTAATTTTCTCTCTCCCTCTTTCACTCACACTCTCTCTCTCTACCCCTCTCTGTCTCTCTCTCTCCCTCTTTCACTCCCTCTCTCTCTCTCGCTGTGTTGCAAATTGAGAAATAAACTAAGCTCTGGTCAACGCCCCTCCCAAGGCAAGGGCAAACCACGCTCTGCGGTCAGTCCATCTGACCACATTTCTGCTTTTGCCAACGCGTCTGAGGAGTTTAGAAGTGATTGTTGTCGTTTGCTGACACAGATATTGCGTGTTGTGTCCGTTTGCCAGGTTAGCTGGAGTAGGTTCTTAGTGACCTATAGAATTAATGCTGCTTTAGTGTTTCCACTCTACAGATGAATGTTTTTTAGGCATGAGTGGTGAAGCCATAAGATAAGCCACAAGACAATGATCCATAATAAGTGACTAAAAGAAACAACAGCAAAACAGCAAGCAAAAACCAGAGGAAATATAAGCAGCAGATTCAATCAATAAATGAAAAATTTGGAAATGGGTTCAATGTCCACTGTCTCTCTCTCTGTCTCTCTCCTCTCTCTCTTTCTTCCTCTCTCTTTCTCTCTCTCTATCTCTCTCGCTTTCTCTCTCTCTCTCTCTCTCTCTCTCTCTCTCTCTCTCTTCCTCTTTGTCCCTTCTCTCTCCTTCTGTTTTTCTCCTCACTTCTCATCTGTCTGAGCAACATCAACTACAGATACCCTCCCCACAAACAACACACATACACGCACGCGCGCGCGCGCACACACACACACACACAGATGCACCCATGCCTCCCCTTGGCTCCAGAGAAAAGCTTTTGTGGACAATTGATCTGGTGAAGGAGGCAATCGATGTGGCCCGCCTTGAGAACAAGCCGCCTCTTTTTCAGACGAATCTCTCGCTGTCTTTCTCTTCATCGACATCCTTCACTTTTTGCGAAAGGGGAGAGGGATGGGGTGAGAGCATTCACAGAGGCATTCTCCATTTGTCAGATCAGGGCAAATCTACAGAAGCCTCAGCAGGACACAAAACACAGAAACACACACACAGACACACACGCGTCATTAACATAATGACTCTCTATAGTTGAACGATCACTGTATGGGTTGGTTGATATGCAGATGATTCTTTAACATGGTTTAATTTGTGTTTGGTCAGTTTACTCGTTTTTTTTTTCTTTCTTTCGTCTTTTCTTTGTCCTTTGTTCTTATCGCGGAGTCCTCCTCGTCTGCACAGGCTCCATCAACACACTGTGTTAATGTTCCCACCGAGTGTTGAGTAAATAAAATGCAGTACTGTGACAGTTTAATTAAAGTGTCTTCTTTCTCTCTCTCTTCTCTCTCTCTCTCTCTCTCTCTCTTCTCTCTCTCTCTCTCTTCTCTCTCTCTCTCTCTCCCTCATGCACACACACAGGGCTGGGTACCGAGGGAATCTACAGGGTGAGTGGAAACAAGGCAGAGATGGAGAGCATGCAGAGGCAGTTTGACCAGGGTGAGTATCCATGACCTTAATCTGATACTGCTATGTCTCTCTCTCTCTCACACTCACTCGCTCACTCGCTCTCTCTCTCGCTCACTCTCACGCTCTCTCTCTCTCTGGCTCTCTCTCTCTCTCTCTCTCTCTCTCTCTCTAACTCTCTCTATCTCGCTGTGAAATGTTCTGTTATGATGTCTGCTAGTGTTGCTCTAGCTCTGAGCCAAACTCACACGCACGTCCACGCCTACATGTTGAATTGATGGTTTGTGTCTGACGTGGGGAGAATGGTGTTTATTCTCTTGCCATCTGACTCCTGTATAGATCACCCGCACCAATCCCCACCGTACTCTGGTTCCTCCACTGTGGCTGAAGAACATAGCCCAGTGTGTGTGTGTTTGTGTGTATTGATGTGTGTGTGTGTGTGTGTGTGTGTGCGCGTTTGTGTGTTTGTCTTTGTTTGTGTTTGTGTGTATGGGTGTGTTTCTGTCTGTGTCTGTGTATGTGTGTGTATATGGATCACATGTCCATCAGCCAACTCTGTGTTCTGCTCATCTGCTTAATTAACCCCAGGTCATCTCCAGCATTGATTTGGACCAGTCAGAACAGCCTTCACTGGGGCACAGTCATGGAAACCACACATAGGCTGCAGCCACTCCGGGCTAATGCTTTGTAGTCCAGAGAGTGTCTGTGTACGCGCGTTCGATTCGGGTTGTAGTTTCTCATTCTTTGCCCGAGAAAGACTGAAATTCCTTTTTTTTTTTTGATCTGCACAGACCTGTGCATTTATACATGGATAGGCGTGTTAGGTGTGTGTGTGTGTGTGTGTGTCTCAGTGTTCACATGTTTATCAGTAAGTGTAGGCCTGAGTGGATATGTGTCTCAGGTTTGGTCTTTCATGTATGATTATTTCTGGGTTTCTGCATGCAGATTGCTCAGTGTTTGTGTGTGTGTTTGTGTGTGTGTGTGTGTGTGTGTGGTTGTTTGTGTGGTGGTGATGTGTGTCGGGGCAGGGGTTGGCGAGAGGGGGTCTTTTAGCTGTGTTGGTACCAGTCTGCATACTGATTCCTCTGTGTGTTTGTGCGTGTGTTTGTGCGTGTGTGTGGGCGTGTGTGGGCGTGCGTGGGCGTGCGTGGGCGTGCGTGGGCGTGCGTGTGCATGCGAGCGCGTGCGTGCATGTGCATGCGAGCGCGTGCGTGCGTGTGTGTGCATGCGAGCGCGTGCGTGCGCGTGTGCGTGCGCGTGTGTGCGCACGCGTGTGCGCATTTGTTTGTGCCGATGTTTGGTTTATTTGTCCGTCCATTTCAGAGTATTTGGATATGTGTGTTGTGCCTTGTTTGTTTTTTCTCCTGCGTTTGTTTACTTATTCGTGCGCATTCCTCCGTCTGGTGTGTGTGCACGCGCGCGCTCGCACGCGTGTGTGTGAGTGTGAGCCTGCGTTTGTGTGTAGGAGAGAAAGGTCAGTTAATTACCTGCAGATTGGTTTGTTTAATGAAGCGTAGGTCACTATTGCACTGCTGGATGTCTCTGGTCTGGCTCGGTCCGGTCTGAGTTAATATGAGGTGAAAGGTTGGTGTCGGATCGATCAGAACCTTGCTCCGCAACGTGACAATACAATTACAGCGGAAATTACAGCGTTCTTGTCCGGTGAACAGCCAGACATGCACCCCCCCCCCCCTCCCCCATTATGACATCACAGAACATATAAATAATCCCTCTGGGTGAACTGACCTGGGATCAGCTTGAGCTGCACTTGAAAGGACACCAAATGAAGCTCTGTGATCTCACTTTGTTCTGGGTGTTTGTTCATTAATGTGTTGACTGTCGTGATGCTCAGTAACTGCAAATTGCTTTAAAGCACGTGAATGATGGAAAAAAAAAAACAAAAAAAAAACAATGCAAATAGCTAGGAATGGATAAACAATGACAGTACAACACCTCCCTGATTATACCAATAATATTAACCAGTGATCAAGTCATTTTAGTCTTGCCTAAATACTTGTCTTTTTTTGCCTTTGTATGTTGAATAGACTTGAGAGTAGATGTAAATTCCCGGGTTTATGTGCAGTGATGAGATATGGCGCGTGTCTATAAATGTGTTGTTTATATATGTAATTGCTTTTTCAGTATAGAGTTAGGAAGGTCATATAGGATATTAAATGGGGTCCAGGTTTCTCCAGTTGCCTTGCATTATGTACCGCACTCACTTTTCTCTTTTTTAAAACTCCCCTCCGTTTCCGTATTCCTTCGCTCTCTCTCTCTCTCTCTCTCTCTGTCTCTCTCTCTGTCTCTCGCTTCAAAAGAAAGAAGGGAAAGTAATCGGGAGATAGCTTTTTAATTAAGTTTTTCTCCTCTCTAGCTCTCCCTCCAGCGTACAAACACTTCATCCCATCCTTCTCTTTTCTTTCCTCTGCGTTTAAGAAGCGCGCGGCAGCGGAGCGAGCGGAAAAGTGTGATTACCTCTCGCTTTATAGTTTTAATCAGCCTCAGTATGCTTGTTTCCTACGCTCCTAACCCCCTCTCTCTCTCTTTCTTTCTTTTCTTCCTTTCTGTCTCTTTCTCTCTCTCTCTCTCTCTCTCTCTCTCTCTCCGTGTGTGTCTCCCATGTGGGATGTACGTTGAAGACTCAACCCACCCCGTCGCAAGCGTTTTCCAATTAAATACACGTTTCACTGGATCTGTGGGTTTTATTAGTCGTGTCCTGAGACTTTGACTGTCTGTAGGGGAGGTGCTGATATACCTTTCTGATTAGGATGGTGTGTAATTGACTCGTGTCGCTTATCTGGTATCAGTCAGACAGCTGATTATGGGAACTTTTTTTTTTTTTAATTAGTGCAAAGGTCAGATTTTGCACGGCAGCAGTTTGAACGTGCGCGCATTGTGAATTTAACTTGTTTCTGAGTTTGAGCATCTCTCCACCAATGAACCCCCCCCCCCCCCCCCCCCCCCCCCCCCCCCCCCCCCATCTCTCTCCAGACTATTTCGGTCTAAAGATAGCTCGGGAACGCTCAGAAAATTACATCTGAGATGTGTCAGTAATTACACAGTTATTTGTGTGGAATGCCATCATCTTGTTTTCATTTTAATAACTTTCTCTTTCTTTCTTTCTTTCTCTCTCTCTCTCTCTCTCTCTCTGTCTCTCTCTCTCTCTCTCTCTCTCTCTCTCTCTCTCTCTCTCTCTATCTCTCTCTCTGTTTCTCTCTCTCTCTCTGTCTCTCTCTCTCTCTCTCTCTGTCTCTCTCCCTGTTTCTCTCTCTCTCTGTCTCTCTCTCTCTCTGTCTGACAGACCATAACTTGGACCTGGTGGAAAAGGACTTCACTGTGAACACAGTAGCAGGTGCCATGAAGAGCTTCTTCTCTGAGCTTCCTGAGCCTCTGGTACCCTACAGTATGCAGATTGATCTGGTGGAGGCCTTCAGTAAGTACTGAGGGAGGGGGGAGGGGGAGGAGGAGGAGGAGGAGGAGGAGTAGGAGGAGTAGGAGGAGGAGTGAACATGAGAAACACTTCAGGGATTTGATGTGTTAGTATTTCTCAAAAGCCTCGACCAAAAACCTAACCCTAACTCATCCATTACTTAACCCCAGACCAAATCATAGGTCCTTCTGCATGCACGGCAGTCTCATCTCATAAAACAACAACATGTGGATGAGAAGTGTTTGAGAGAGTTCCTCACCACATGTTTCTGGAAAAGGGGCCGGTAGTTTTGGGAACAGAGAGGGAGGGTAAAATGGAAAGCAAAGTATTTGGGAAAATACATGATGAGAACATTCAGAGGAGGTGAATCAGAGAGATTAAGAGAGAGACAGTGAGAGAGAGAGACAGCGAGAGAGAGAGACAGCGAGAGAGACAGACAGCGAGAGAGACAGACAGCGAGAGAGAGAGACAGAGAGAGAGACAGAGAAAGAGAGAGACAGAGAGGGGGAGACAGAGAAAAGCAAACCAGAAAAGCAAACACACGCAGTTAGGATGTCAGAGACATGTGTGCAGCGAAGGCTTGGTCACCTGACGGCAGTGCCAGTCCCTGCAGGAGGTGGGAGGGGCTCTTTTTCTCTGGCCTGTCTGTCACGGGCTGTCATAGCAACCACCCGGCGGGAACATTCCGTTTCAGTTACTGCCTGTTTAGATCTATAGCTCCATAACACTCTACCTGTCTCTATCAACTAGATGTGCTGTCCCATAACCTTAAACATAAAATGGTCCTCTGAAAATAGAGTGGAAATAAATGATAGGCCATTAGGAATAGGAATACTGATAATATAGCATCTGGAGCAGTGGGAGTTTGTGAATGATGGGTAGCGGTACACTCTAAGCTTCAACTGTTTGGGCTGGATTTAAATTTACAGCCTACGACTCTAAAGGGGCTACACAGGGATACACACAGTTTTGCTCTGTGTGTGTGTGTGTGTGTGTGTGTGTGTGTGTGTGTGTGTGTCTGTGTCCGTTTCTGTGTGTGTCAGTGAGTGCCTGTATCTGTCCGCGTGTCTGTGTGTATCTTCGGCTGTATGTGTGTGTTGTGAATGTTTGCTTGCTGTAATGCTGACATAAGCGTGTGTGAGTCAGGAGCACACATCTGTGTGAGGAGTCACATGGGCTGATAGAGATCTTTTTATGTTAAAGGGCTGATGGGAGTCATTCTCCCTCACTGTGTCACTGCCCATCCCCATCTCTCTTTAACTGCACCCAGGAGCAGAGTTTCTCTGTGTGTGTGTGTGTGTGTGTGTGTGTGTGTGTGTGTGTGTGTGAGAGAGAGAGAGAGAGAGAGAGAGTGTGAGAGAATGTGAGTGTGTGAGAGAGTGTGAGTGTGTGTGAGTGTGTGTGTGTGTGTGTGTTTGTGACTGTGTGCCCACAGCTGTGTTTTTTGCCCTACTGATGTTTTTGTGTCACTCCATGTAGTTTGGGTTTGTTTGTGTGTGTGCGTGTCTGTGTGTGTGTGTGTGTGTGTGTCATTGGGGAAGCATGTGGGATTTTCTCCAGTGACGTTACATAAAAACCTTCCGCTCCACTCCAGCAGCAGGGTCTTTCCATTATTACCACACAACATCGCTGAGACATTCCGATAACTCATTTAGGTAACGTGAAATATGTCCCAAAAACAAAACTTTCATATTACGCTGATCAAAATGTCTATTATTAACCATGTCACAATGCCAGATCTCACTGCTGGACGTCTGTCAGTGATCACATGTCATTTTATGGGAAAATGTAGGAACACTCAAACTGGACAGATGTCATAGCTCTGACACACACACACACACTCACACTCTCACACACACACAGAGGGATGTCTCCTACATTCTAAAAGAAACAATTGAGAAGTTGTATATGTGTGGTAGGCTGTACCATGAGGTTTCAGCACTGCTGTGTGTGTGTTTGTGTGTGTGTGTGTTTAGAGCAGGGTTAAAGACAAAGTCTTTGTCATAGGGTATGACACTGACATGGCAAACACATACACATACACACACACACACACACACACACACACACACACACACACACAGTCTCCCTGTTCAACCATTCTGTCTATTCTTCTCCCTTGACTTTGTCTGCATGCCCTCTCAGTGCTCCTCTTTCACGGATTGCTTGTTCATGTTATCATGTGTCACGCTGTGACTGAAGAAAAAGAGACCGGGTGTGTGTGTGTATGTGCGTGAGTGTGAGTGTGTGTGTGTGTGTGTTTGTCTCACTCGCTCCGCTCCTCTCTCGCCCCCCTGCAGAGATCAATGATCGGGAGCAGCGCCTCCACACCATGAAGGACGTGCTGCGGAGGTTCCCCCGAGAAAACTACGAAGTCTTCAAATACGTCATCACCCATCTGAACAAGTGAGAGCTCTCCTTACCTAACCCACAGCCTCACACACCCAAACACGCACCTTGTTTTTGCTCTTTGCTCTCTCTCTCTCTCTCTCTCTCGCTCTCTCTCTCTCTCTCTCTCTCTCTCATTCATTCTCTCTCTCTCTCTCTCTCTCTCTCTCTCTCTCTCTCTCTCTCTCTCTCTCTCTCATTCTCTCTCTCTCTCATTCTCTCTCCCATTTTCTCACACTGATGTACAAACATGTTGAAACACTGTCGTTTTTGTTTGTTTGTTTATTTGTTATTTTCTTTTTTTTAAACCTGATAAATGTTTGACCAAAAATGTCTCAAAAACCACAATCCAAGAAAAGGAGACTTGGTATTACCGCATGAATGTGATACTCAGTCTGTGTGCGGTTTGCCTTTATCCATTTTTAGACTGTTTGTGTGTTTCTATAATTTGGCTGACCTCTCCCTCCTCCCCCCACCCCCCCCCCCCTCTCTCTCTCTCTCTCTCTCTCTCTCTCTCAGAGTGAGCCAAAACAGCAAGGTGAATCTGATGACTAGCGATAATCTGTCCATCTGTTTCTGGCCCACGCTGATGCGACCGGACTTCACCACTATGGACGCGTTGACCGCCACCCGCACCTACCAGACAATCATCGAAACCTTCATCTACCAGTGTGCTTTCTTCTTCTACAATCAACCTCTGGCCGACACCCCCAGCGGACTCTCCGGGCTGCCCGCCTCCCCCACCGCCACCCTCTCCTCCTCCTCCGCCACGGGCTCCTCCGCCTACGCCTCCTGCTACGCCCCGCCCCAGCCGGTGACCGCGCCTTTCGGCCCCGCCCAGCAGTCTCCGCCCCACTCGCCGCCCCCCACCCCTCAGTCCCCCATCCAGAACTTGCTCCCGCCGTTGCATCCCCACCAAGCCCCCGCAGAACAACACTCGCTGTGAAGGAGGGAGAGGGAGAGGCGGTGATGGGGATGGAGGGTGGAGGGTGGAGGGTGGAGGGTTGGGTTAGGGTAGTTAGGATTACGATAATGAAACAGGGAGGAACGATTTAACGGATAAAGTGAAAGTGAGTGAGAGTTGGGTGTAGAGAGAGAGAGAGAGAGAGTTTAAATGAAGAAAAGAAGAGTTTGCACGTTCAGGTCAGTCATTCCGACCGTCGTTTTTTTTCTGAAGCGTGTGCCTGAACTGCGTCATTAAACAAAGCGAACAGAGAAAATGGAGAAGAGAGAGAGACAGACAAAAAGAGAGAGAGACAGACAAAAAGAGAGAGAGAGAAAAAGAGCGAGAGAGAGAGAGAGAAAAAGAGCGAGTGAGAGAGAGAGAGAGCGAAAATGAGTCACTTCAGAAACACTATTCCTCCCTTCTCAAACATGGCTGCACTCTTTCACAGTGAAAATCCTTCTTTCTCCTCACTGCTCTACTGCCTTAGACAGGAAGACTTGACACTCTTTCTTCCTCTCCCCGTGTGCACACACTGTTGCCCCCCCCCCCCCCCACACACACACACCCCTGTCTGTGACCTCACTCATTCGCATCCTTAGAACCTTCTAGATCCAGCCATTTGGAGTCTCTCTGTTTAACCTGGGAAGTGAATGAGCTTAAGTGTAGAGTTAAGAGGAGTTAGGATCGCGTTGACCCTTGACCCAGTGTCTGAATCTTTACCAACCCGTTGGTTTTTAGCGTTTCTCATGTGTCTGTCCCCCCTCGGACACTGTCGCACTCTGACACGACCCCTGTGACGATAAGGTTAAAACCACCTCTCTGCTGAACATTCATTAGATTCTAATGACCCTAATGACCCTTTTTTTGACCACTGCTAATAGGATATTTTTAAAGTGACGTTATTCAAATGTTTTTGTCACACACCTTCACTCTTCCTCTCCCTCATCAGGCATTTGCTGACAAACAACAGTTTAAAGAACAACAACAACAACAAAAAAAAAAAAAAAAAGAGAGAGAGAGAGAGAGAAAAAAAAAAAAAAAACTTGACAAACTGGATGTGTGGTTTCACTGGGAGTTATGTACGTAGAACTCTGGGTACTTTTGCACGGCACTCTGGGATTTGAAGTCCTCTCATCTCTCCTCTTCTTCTCCTCTCTCGTCTCCTTCATTAACAAAAAAAAACAAACAACAAAAAAAAAAAAACCCAGAGTCTTCAGACCGCGCTGGAAGACCGATATTATTTTTTTGTTTTGTTTTGTTTTGTTTTCTGCAAAAGAGAATGTCTTCATGGCCACTTGACCTCTTTTCTCTCTTCTATTCTGCGTTCTGCTCCCCTCATCCCCTCTCGTTTGTTCATCTCTAAACTGTACCCGTCGTCAGTTGACACTGGGAGCCACTGTCCAATCAGCAAATGCCTAAACTCACAGGAAAGTCCCCTTGCCTCCTAAGTCCATCCAAGAACGTGGAATTTATGAATTTGAGGCGGGAATAGGGGATGATTGACAGCGGAGTTAGGGAATCAGGAATGAAGACAATGCTCTTAGAGAGGGGGCGGTGCATTGAGGTGGGCTGTACTCCATCTCTTTAATGTCAGACTGGTTTGGGGTGTCAGGAGTGGAGATATTAAGAGATATGGTACTGCTTATGTAGTGTGTGTGTGTGTGTGTGTGTGTCTATGTGTATAGAACATCACATCTGAAATGCGTGTGATAAGTATAGCTATATAAATTGAATAGGCTCAAAGAAAATGTTTCAAGGTCTTGAGGAAGTTTGTGAAGAAAGATAAAAGAAAAAGATCAGAGAGCTGTAGGAACAGTGTAGGAGTAGCTGAGGTTTCAAACGCCAACAGTTGGCGATGTAACAGTATCACTGCATTTGCCCCTTGCTTTACCTTTTGCTGTCGTTGTACTTGAGAATACACTGCTGCCACCTACTGGGAGAAAGAGGTACTGCAGCTAGAGTTCTGTAGCGCGGCCGCACGCCCTGAAACATCGCTGCCTTTTTTTTCTGAAGAAACTGTGAATGCACTTATTCTCACGACCACTGCTCACAGAATTATGTAAGAGAGATAAATACAGACAGTACTCCATTCAGAAGAGACAAAGACTTTCCCTGGCCCAATCTCAGCACGTAGTGGAATTCTATTCTAGGATGGCTCTGAAAAGAATAGGTTATTAGTTCTCAGTTCAGTGGCATTACATGTCCAGAGCAGCTTTGAAAGTTTTAGATTTAGTGTCTGATGTGATGTTTCATATATGTGTGTGTGCGTGTGTATGCAAGGATGTTTGAGCTCTATGAGTGTCCTCAATCTCTAACTGGCTGTGGAGGTCACGATTTTCACGCAGAATTATAACTCTTTACAAGGTTTGTGTGTTCTATAACTGCAAACGTGTGCAGATGTGTTGTGTAGAAGTCTGCAGTGACAATATCCTCATATATCAGTCCCTCCATTCATGGCTCCTCTTTCTAAGCCTGACTTAAATCATCTGTACAACCCTACACCAATCGGTGAAGCACACCTGCCCTCACGTCCCGCCCACTCACTGTTCAGTCAACACATTTAGGACTGGTGATTGGCTATCCTAACGGCTGTCATCCTTGCTCCTCTAAGTAAAAACAACTGACACATCAAATTCTGGGTTCTCAGTCTCCTTTTTTTTTCTCTTCACGTTGGTTGCTGTTCTTCCCCTCGGAGAAGTATGTGTGTGTGTTTTTGTTTGGTTTTTTTTTGGGGGGGGGGGGGGGTAGAGGGAGAAGGGAGGTCCATTCACCTCTGGTACTTTGTGTTTTTGAATGCGGGAATTCCGTATTATCTGTGTATAGCAATGTGTTAATACTTATAGTGACTGTGAGACACAGGCAAAGACTGTGCGAAAAAAAAAAAAAAAGAAAAAGAAAAAAAAGGAGGGCAGGAAGGAGAGAGTGGAAGAATTGACACAAATGGAAAACAGTTGTATTAAAAAAAATAATGTGACATTTTTTTTCAGCAATTTTATGTGACTACATCACATTCTTTGTTTTTGTTCTTTTTTTTTTCTTTCTTTCTTTTGTTTTTGTTTTTGTTTTTTTTGTTTTTTTGCAAACAATGGTGACAGATTGTCTGTTAAGTTAAATGAGAAACAAGCAAACTATATTCAAATGGTTGTTTATTTGTATGTTAGGGTTGGGGGGTGGGGAGGGGGTCTAACAATTTGCCCTTTAGTCAATGGTGATAGAAAAATAAAAAAAAAAATGTTTTCTTTTTATGTTTTATTTTAATAATTAAAAAAAAAAGACAAAACCTTTTTTTTAACAATGTTTGTGAATGGTGTAAAGGCCAAACATGGTGTAGTGCATGATTCCAGTCCTGGTCAGGGAGAGGGGTCTACCACTCTCAGTATTTAATAAACAAACAAACAAACAAACAAAAAAATAGAAGAAATGAAATAAATAAATACAAAAAAATATATACAATGGAAACAAATTAAAATGAAGTAAACCTAGAAGATACATTAAAGAAAAAAAAAAGAAAAGAAAAAGAACTCACGTCACAGTTTTACGAAGGATGAGGATGTTGGTTTTGACGCAGCGAGAGAGCGGTGGGGATAAAGCTAGGCCTTATTTGACTTGTATCATAGTTAATAAATCAATCTTGTAACATCTGTCTCCTGTCTCTTTTTTTTTTTTTTTTTTTTTTTTTTATCCTTTAGACTTTGCTCTCTCTGGTCTGGTCTCCCAGTCATGAACGGAGAGAAGGACTTGACTTGCTTGACGAGAGAGAGAGAGAGCGAGCATCGGGGTGAAAGGCACGCGGTCTTTAATGCGCTCAAATCACAATCTCTAATGTGCGTGCTGAAATGTGTGCCCTTTTATCTCTCTGCTTGCCTTACACAGATGCCAACGTGGTTTCGGTGGCGGAGGGACTTCACGAGTTTAACTCGTCGGTCGCTGTTTTAGCATGCTTTCTGTGTCGAGAGCTATTGACGTATTTTTCCCATTCAAATTTAAAAGACACAAAACATGTTTTGAAATAGTGTTTAATTGTGTGTGTGTGTGTGTGTTTGGGGAGGGGGGGGGGTGTTACATTTAGATTCCAAGTAGACTGTACCCATTAGTACCACTGAAACTACCATGCAAAATATATTGAGCAGCATGTAAATTTGTGGACAGCTTGGATTTTTCCCTTTTTCAGAAAAAGTGCATGTCCTGGTCAATTTCATTACAACCTTTTACGTCTAAACGTGTTTCTTGACCTGAGAAGTCCACAAAAATTGTTTTCATACAATACTGTTCTCTACTTGGTGAGATTTTGCAAGTTAAGTTTAAAAAATTACAATATCTGACATTCTCACCAAATCAGTGTCTACAGAACATACGAGAATATATGAACTCATCTTTAAAATGGGAATATTTAGAAATAAACGTAAGAGTGAGGTATGTACTGTATCTCCCATCTGCTCATGAACCCAAATTAAATTCATCTATAAATTGGGAACTAGCCAATCACTGACGTTCAGGAAATGAAAATCAAAAGCCATAAAAGAAGTGTTAAAAGACGACCTTTTCCTCCAGAACATGGAGCAGGAGGATTTGGTGTCAGTTCTTGGCTTTTCCCTTCCAGACTTTTCCACTGAGTTAGTGGAGAGACAGTCAATTTGAATGACCTTTGTTCTGTCTCTTTCGCTTTGCCTGTTGCTTTAAAAAAAATAACTGATAGTGTCTGAAAAGGGCAGCAGTGTTTTCTGAGAAAAGATATAAACTTTGACCTTCAAGTTCTCTCGAGTCATTTTAACTGACTGTGTATGATCTTGATACTCCGGAGTTCTCACAATGTCGCGTGACATAAATAACATATAAATGTTAAAATGAAGCTTTAAAATCAAACGGACAAAGTCGTTTATCAGTAAAGATACTTTTGGTGTACGGGGAAGACATCTCTGATCTTAGCAGGTTTGCCCTCTACACCCAGTCTATTAAGAATAAATAATTATTTGACATACTATATAAAAGATATATCCAGTGATTATTTCGAGACAGTCGTTATAGTCAAAGTGGTCGTGTTTTCACTAAGTACTACTTTAATACTCCTTTGAAGTCTGGATTTGGTTTCCTGTACAGTTCTGTGAGTCCAATCCTGAAGGATCCAAGTTCTACCACTTGCAGTTCAGTTCATAATTAGTCTTTTTTTTTTTTTTTTTTTTTACCTTGCGAACACTCGCCAGACATCAGCTAAAGGTAGAGCTTAAATCAACAAAACCTTGCCCCTCCAGGACTGGATCTGGGTAACTGAACAATTTTATAACACCGAATTGTTCTTCTGTCCCATACTTTACGTCAATAGGGTGCACTAACGCAACATGACCACTAGGCGGCTGTCTTGTTACACTTGTTGTGATGGCGATGGCGAGTTTCGTAAACGGGTAGGCTATAGTGTTTGTATCACTGAATGACCCTTGAGATAAATTGAACAGTTACTTTCTTCAGTTTACAAATATTATTGAGTCGTGTATCACATATATTTGTTATGTTGCCCACCTTTGAAAATGTTCATTTTTATTTTGCTGGTATCGAGAGTAGGCTACATTGGACTCAGCTCAACACCGTTCGTCGTGGGAATTAAAACAAAACATATTTTCTTCTCTTAAGACAATGGATTAAAGTGTTCTGTTTGCAAGAGATGCTATTTGAATTCGACTATTTCAGACGTAGCCAGCTGCTGTATCTCATTCGGAAAGTTTTCCCGAAAGTAATTCTGCTTGTCCGGTTCATCTCATGATCAGTCGGAGCACGTAACGCTGCTCATCCGTGTCTTTCCGAGTCTTGCAGCTGCTGCGGCTATTGAATTCAGATGTGCCGGCTCCAACTCTCCGACTGCTGTACCGCCACAGGTGGAAAACCTCTTATCAATACGGCCATCAGAATCCAGCTCCCCTCCGATTAGTCTCATTGACGATTTTGGAAGCCCTGTGTGCCCTAAAGTGAACATCGATTGTCTAGGTCACTGTGGTATTTCTGCATTGATAGCTCGATTGATGATGGCGCCGGACGTAGCGATGCTGTTATTGAACACTTGACAGAAAAATGATCAAATTGATGAATGCTTGTATAGGAGGTTTCAGACATCCACTGTACAAGGCCTCTCATTCAAAAACACAGCAGTGAGAGCGCATAGGGCCTCAATTTATCTTTGACCTGTGTCTAAAGGCCCTTGTTATTGGCTACTGGCCGTAACCTGTGTCGGGAAACAGTTACTATAATGGCAAGGTTTATGTTTAGGCGCTAAACATTATTGGACTATAGTTTATACTTTTTGACGCGCAGTCAATTCACATTACATTAATTTACACTACCGTAGAACAGCATTATCCCTTTCCGCCTTTTTTACGCTTATCTTTCATTAATCCTATGTTGGACAGGCCTGCTTTTTAGCCATAGTATAGCCTACTTGAACAGAGTTAAGCGATTGTATAGGACCAACTTTTGACAGTTGGTCCTGTACAATCGCTTAACTCTGTTCAACTTGAGAAGTATCTGGACGGCTCCTGTAAGGGGAATCATTCACATGCACCTTTTTCCTCTCAATACAGCGGCTCACATATCTTGTCTAATAAATTCCCGAATGAAAATGACGAAATATATTCAGCAAAACCGCAGGCGGAACGCTAAGAGAAAGATTTCGTGAAATCCACCAGACGCGAGTATTTGGAAATTGAGTGTAAATAAAACATTAACAGCAAAGGACGGAAACGTTAAAATGTTAGATGATTCTGAGATGGGGCCTTTAACTCTTTGGAAATATTGTTTTGTATTATAGTGTATAACTCTGAGCCTTACGCAATGTCTTATGCATGTCTAAGTATTACCTATGCTTAAGTTAGGTTAAACAATCAAACTAAAATAATTTTGTTGAATACGTTCACGGAATCGCTCACCATGCCCGTCCTTACAAATTGTGCCCTAAAGAACAATTTACAAGTATACTTGTATTTATACTTGTACTATAGGCTAATAATGTCAGCAACTTGCTAGAACTGCCCAAATGCTTGAAATATTACGCAGTCTTTTTCGGTAAAGGACCTTATGAGTGATAGGCCTACAGCTTTACAAGTAACATGTTGTTGATGCGGAGACCGGGTGTGCTCAGGTCACTGCGGTTGGTACATGAGTGGCCAAGCGTAATGATGGCATAGATTAGTCACCCTGTTCATACGCGAGCTGATTGGGTTTCCTGATGTGGAAAAGAAATGCAATTATTATGGAGTGTACGAGAAATACGCTTGTTTTTAGAACGATTAATTACGCGGTTTAATTCCGAGATCTACCACACCGCGCTGGTAATTTCCCTGTAGTCATCTTGGTTTTTTTTTTTTTTTTTCTTTTCGTTTCGAAAATGAAACATGGATCGCACTCCCGGATTCACCGTCACCCAGGAGAGATGCGGGTGGGGGAGATGTGATGACGATGACCAGTCATGAAAAACACAGACAGGAGTTGGAGGCAAATAAATCTGATAAATTTCAGTGCTGTTTAATGGACGGTTTTTAAGTATATTTCGTCTTTGCCACCCGCAGAATATCGAGTAAAATAACAGTGGTATTGCCGAGTGCGTTTATACGGGAGTTTTCTCTGAAGCGGTCCTTGTGAATGTCCGCTTGGCACGGAAGCCCTTCGGGCACTCTTGACAGTTCCAGGTTAGCTTCTCTCCCCCTCTCGAGCGCCCAGAGTCCCAGTGAGGATAGCTCAGAGATCCAGGTCTTTGAGCCCCAAAGCCAGGCCTTAATCCCCAACCATCGATCGCCCTGAGAATTTCCTCCAGAGCGCAGCGGGCGGCGGCAGGGTTCATCAAAAACTCTGCTGTATGAACCGCCTTCTTCTCCTGTTCACCTGTCCGGGCTGCCACAGCCTACTTCCTCTGTTCATAAAGACAGTTTCTCTCATGTGCAAGTGTTGTGTCCCAAAAACCCAATATAATGTGACATCAAATCCTTTTTTTCAGTGTTCAGAATGTCTGTTTTCTATTGAGGCCAGATTCCGTCTCCTGTGTTTCCAGAGCCGTTCAGAACCCGTTGTCCTTGCACTCCGCGTTCATGTATGAGATATGTGATTTGATCAACTGTCAAAGCACATTTGACATAGCATCATTGATTTACTAATTATACATCTTTCTCCAGAAAGTCATCTGCGTGATTTCTGTCATGATTCATATGATTTCGGTTCATGTGTTTTTTGAAGAACATCAACTCAATGTCTTGTGCTTCAAGTGGGAAACACAAAGTACATTATGGGAAGAGATAACAGAAAACAAAATAATAACAATGAATAATAATAAGTCAAAGGTCGAAGGCTAGTAATAACCCAAATTAAACCAAACAGTTTTCAGCTTCTTTAAAAACTGGATTTAGATGGTGCCTGTTAAATGTCTATGTACTGAAGATTTAGGTACATAAATCCCAGAGATTGTGCTTCAGTCTATGTTGAGTTTCATTCCTGGCACATTGAGCAAAGCCACACTGAATGGGTTTAAAGATTCGTTTGAAACATAATTAGATGGATGTTTACCAGTGTATGAATGTGCAAGTCCTTGAAGAGCTGAGAACATGCCGTCACAGATGTATAACCAGTATAAGATTTTAAATTCCGATAGGTGTCAAAAATAATCTCTTAAAAGTGCACATTAGTGTTCATCTGTAGAGTCAGGTGGTTGAGTTTACTGAATAGTTTCTGGATGGTGTTCCTGGAAGAAACTGACTCGAGGCATTGCATACAATAAATCTCCACCCAAAGCTGCTTTAGGATGTCAGAAAACCACCTGATCTCTTATTGTCCTTAAACATGTTATCTTACATATTTCCTTATATTATTAATCAATTAAATGGTTAACATGCTAATCATTGGCCGCATTGCACGGTGTTATGTAAAGATAAATACTTTGGATGTTGGCTTTAGTGGGTCAGGATGTTTGGAAAGAATGAACTCACCAGAGGAACGTGTTTTCAGCAGAAGACTGCAATGCTCCAAGAAAAAAAAAAAAAAAAAGAAAAAAGAAAAAAATGAAAACCATGCACATTCTGTTAATAATTGATTAAAAAGCAAGACCACAAGGTTCTGCTGAGTGGATTTTACTCTGTGAATCCCAGCCCTCCACCCTCCACCCTTGCACACACATCACACACATACACACACACACACACACACACACACACACACACACACAAACCCCTACACACACATCACACACACACACACACACACACACATACACACACACACACACTATACACAAACCCCTACACACACACACACAAAGCCTTTCTCACGCACCTACACACTCACACACACACACCCGCACGCTCACAAACACTTACACACACATCACACACATACACATACACGTTCACACACACACACACACACACACACCCTTACACACACATACACACACACACCTACACACACACATACACGCACCAGCACACACACCTACACGCACCAGCACACACACAAACACTTCCTGATACAAAGTGAAATTCATTTTTGTTTGTTAAGCAACTTGTCCAACAGTATAACTAAGAAAGGAACATATTCATGTTTTTCAGGATTAGTAATGTACTGACAGAAGCTTCTGAACCTGTTTGAGTATTTTTGGATGTTAATCTGGTTATATTGTTGTTCTCTGACACACTGGGACTGTGGAGAGTGAACAGCTATTAACCTGGTCTTTCTAAAAACGATTGTTTTATGCCTCATTGTAGCTTTCCTGTCTGTATGTGGTCCAATTAAAGGCCCTTTCTCTTTCTGTATTCCTCTCTTTCTTCTCTCTCTCACTCTATCTCTCTCTCTCGGCCTCTGTCTTATTAATGTATTGCTGTGTTATTCAGGCTGGCTGGCAGTGTTAATGAAGGCTTGTATGCAGATGAGGGTCTTGGGTTGTCCCACGGGCCGCTGTGCGTTTCTGACCCCCCAACCTTTAGCATGCCACCCTGACTGCCACAGGTCAGTGGCATCTGTCAATCACAGCACGCACACATACACACACACGCACGCATGCACACACACACACACACCCACACATACACACACACTTACATACAAACGCGCGCACACACACACACTCACACACACACTCACACACACGCGCACACGCAAGCATGCACACACACACACACACACACACACACATACACTCACAAACCTACACACACAAACTTATGCACATTCACCCACACACACGTCTACACACAGCACAGTGATATGAACAAACATTTTGCTCATAATGTACCATGTACTGTAGCTGATGACCACACACATCAGTGAGAAGACAAAGACATGTGGATAAGGCAGCAGGGCAGTTTCCTCTGTAAGTCAGTAACAGACACAGAAAGACACTCTTTACCTCTTCACTCAGCCAAGGACCTGCCCTCTTTAATGTCCTTCTCAGGCCACCGTACAACATCTCACCCTCACATCTGAGACACTCACCACGGCAACACAGTCAAAGAAGATGGAGGGAAATTTTTGTTTTCATGTATTTCACTTGAGTGTATGACTATGTATTTTCTATTCTAGATGCTCTATTCCTGAGATATAGCGCATAATTGTTTGTATTTAAGATGTCAGTCATTACACCTGTTAATGTAAATGTGTGTGTGTGTGTGTGGGTATCAGAGTGTGTGTTTGAGCGTCTGTATGAGCGTATATCTGGACACACATCTTTATCAGCCGTGATTGCCAGCAGACAAAACCTTCATCTTTGGCTTATATCTATGCAAAGCCGGGGTCCTGCCAATCATTCACCCCTGTGACACCAAGCTCCACCTCTCCAATTAGAATTGACAGGGCAGGATTAGGTGTGGGGCGGGCGCGTGGCAACCTGGCTGTGTGTCAATCAGGCCGGAGGCATCCGCATGGCTGTTTACTGTCAGATCCTATCTCCGTCTGTCAGAGGTACGTCGCCCAGGGAGGACGGGGAGAGGAGAGGAGGGGAGGAGGGCAGGCGGGGGGAGGTGGGGGGGCGGAGGGGGAGTGATGGGAAGAGGGGGGTGTAGGAAGATCTGATTGGAATTAACTATGCCTCTCCCTACAGACCTTGCTTTTAATTCATGAAAGAGAGAAAGAAAGAAAGAAAGAAAGAAAGAAAGAGAGAATAAAAAAGGAAAGAGAGGGAGGCAGAGAGATAGAAAGAAAGAGAGAGAGAGAGAGAGTGTGTGTGTGAGAGAGAGAGAATATGAAGAGGAGGAGAAGAGTGTTTAAAATCTTAAGCAGTTTTATCTTTGAAAGTTTGGAGCTGTAGAAGTCTCCGTTGTTTCTTTGGTAATGTTGTTGTTTTTCTCTCTGAGTACTGCTGCGTGAGTAAAAAAACACTGAGCAGAGGTCTCTAAAAAGCTATCACAAAATAGTAGTCCCATGTTTGACTCGACTTTACCAGCAAGAGAAATGTCTTTGGAAAGTCACGGACAGAGATACAAAACTAAACGCGATTACAGATTTAAAAGCACACGATGATTGTACAACGGTGACTCAACCCGAAAAGTCATTTTAAAGTGATGTTACTTAGATTCTTCGAAACTGATAGACGCTGTTCTTTAGTTTAGAGGTCTCTTGACAGTAAGAACTTGTTTGTAACCAGTGATGCAAAGCCAATAAGCTTTCACTAAATTGTCAAGTCAAAAAGAATTCAAATCAGTATTTTTACTTCACAGAACCCAGCGAGGAGAAAACACACAGATGTCTCCTTGAGTGTGTTGTAGTTATTGTGAATGGATATAAGGAGTGGTGGCCAGACTCGAGCATTTTTATAACACAGAGATAAACAGATTTTGTGAGTTGTGAGGACATGACAGATGTGTGGGGTTGATCACACTCACTGACTGATTTGAGATGAGAGATCGGCTCTTAAAGGATGGCGTGGGGGAGAGAGAGAGAGAGAGAGAGAGAGAG